>NW_028321742.1:20000-113168 GCF_062004578.1 Staurois parvus | reverse complement strand
TTCACAAACTATGGTATAGATCTGAATATTGATCGATCCTGAAGTACTGACAGCCAATCTAATTTCTTGAGGTCCAAGAATGTCAGAACAGTACAGATATCCCCCAAATGTCAGGACGGTACAGATATCCCCCAAATGTCAGAACAGTACAGATATCCCCCAAATGTCAGGACAGTACAGATATCCCCCAAATGTCAGGACGGTACAGATATCCCCCAAATGTCAGAACAGCACAGATATCCCCCAAATGTCAGGACAGTACAGATATCCCCCAAATGTCAGGACAGTACAGATATCCCCCAAATGTCAGGACAGTACAGATATCCCCCCCAAATGTCAGGACAGGACAGATATCCCCCAAATGTCAGGACAGTACAGATATCCCCCAAATGTCAGGACAGTACAGATATCCCCCCCAAATGTCAGGACAGGACAGATATCCCCCAAATGTCAGGACAGTACAGATATCCTCCAAATGTCAGAACAGTACAGATATCCCCCAAATGTCAGGACAGTACAGATATCCCCCCAAATGTCAGAACAGTACAGATATCCCCCAAATGTCAGGACAGTACAGATATCCCCCAAATGTCAGAATAGTACAGATATCCCCCAAATGACCCCTATTTGCAGAGTAGACAGTCCGACGTACTTCATAAGAGGAATGGCGAGTTTTTTGAAGTTGTATTTTTTTTGTCAGAATTTTTTCGGAAAATGAAACAATTAAAAAAATTATTTTCACTATTTTTTTTTTACATATTGTCACCAGTGCAGTACAGCGTCATCATATAACTGGCATGGCGGTGATCAGGGACACTGACTGGTGACAGTATAAAAAAAAAATGTAATTTTTTTTTTTTATTATTATTTTTAATTTTTTATAAAAAAAATTTCTTTTTTTTAAGATTTTTTTTTTCATATTTCGCTATGACCAAAGTAGTACAATGTTACCATAGAACATTGTACTACTTTGGGGAAGTGATCAGTATTTTTTTTTTTTTTTTACACAATTTGCTTATAGCAAAGAATTACTTTGCTCTAAACAAGCATTTACCTGAATGACATCGATTCATTCAGGGCTTTTTTTTTTTTTTTTGTGCTTAGCTGTGATTTGGCCACGGTTAATCACATGACATGTGCATGTGATTAGCTGTGACCATTCACAGCTAGACACTAGTATACAATGGATGGCATGAATGAAGCCATCCATTGTATACAACTGTCATGTGACCTGCTGTGATTGGTCACAGCTGGTCACATGGTACCGGCAACGGGGCCGGTACTCAGATCTGTCATCGGCCATGTCCGAGGTACACGGCCGGTGACAGATTGCGCCGCTGCATGGCTCTGCAGGCATGCAAACTGCGCATGCCTGGAAGGACGCCATATGGTGTCCACCCGGAACGCTGAAGGATTTTGCCGGCCGCCATCTGGCCATAGGCCGGGAGGGAAATGGTTAATTCAGTGTGCAAATGTAGCCTTGGCTGTCTCCTGCTTTAGATAAAGTGAAATGTTAGCTATTTAAAATACATTTGTTATTTCACATAAATTAGATAAAAGTAGATCTCCGTCTGAGAGGACATTATTTAAGACTTAGAGTTTGGAGAAAAATATTCAGTTTTACTTTACAAACGTTTTTCATTTTGTGGTCCTCTGGTGGCACCAATCCATGACACAGTATTTGTTCATTTTCAGGAAACGCAAGCATGCCCTACCTTGTAGCTCCTATACTTCATAGACAATTCTAAAGTAAAGATGAGTGAATTTCTGAACATTCGCTAACCTCTGAAACGCTGAAATATTTCAAAGCAGAAGCCTCATTGAAGTCAATGAACCAGGTTCAGAAAGTGTTTATAACAGAACAGCAAATGCTGAAAATTGTTCAGGTTGGTTTGGGAAGCTCCTGGCAGACCTGCATGATATAATGATGGGGCCAAAAAACAGCCTGAGCCTTTTCCATTACAGCTGGTCTTTGGTTATTTCTAGAATTTCTTCTTTCAGTGAGCATTTAAAGTGGACTTTCACCTTCTTCCACACGTTCCTTCCATTCCACCTTCTCCTCCCAGTGCATGGGAACCTGCAGTGCAGGGGCAGCTCCATTACCAGGGATAATATGATAGAAAGGTGGGGCCTGCCGGAACTGGCAACCAAGATAAATGCAATAGGAGATGCAGCTATAAGGCATAATGAGTCTTTGTCCTTTTCGTCTTGAAGGCTTTTGGGAAAATCAAACTATCAAAAATATCACTGAAATTCCCATTTACCAGTGTGGAAGAGCCCTGGAGGCCACACTAAAAAATAATTACAATTTCTGACTTTTGAAATCCGTGTTAGTCAGAATTCTGGGATTAAAATCAGGATTCTGAGTTATAAGGTCAGAATTCTGGAATTAAAAATTATAATTTTTTTAGATTAAAAGTCAATTTTTTTAAATTTTGAAGCCAACATTCTGAGATTAAAACTCAGAATTCTGAATTTCATATTTAAAACTCTGAGATTAAATGTCAGAATTCTGAGTTTAAAAGTCAAAATTCTGTGATCAAAAGTCAGAATATCGAGATTAAGTATCAGATTTTTAAACTCAAAATTCTGACTTTGAAACTAATTTTAAAATTCTGACTTTGAAACTAATTTTAGAATTCTGACTTGTAATGTCGTAATTATGGCCTTCCATGTTATATTTCTGATATTTAAACTCCAATAATCCCAGAATTCTGTCTTTAAAACACAAAATGATTACTTTAAAATTCATAAAACATTACAGTGTAATTTACATAAATATGACATTAAAAATACACTAGTTGTAGCACTAAAAAGAGCTGTTGCTATATACAAAATGCCTGCACATTCCTGTAGGAGCTTTCACTCCTCCAGCTCAGCCCAAATTGTGGGACTTCTGACTACATATACATAGTTACATATTACATAGTTAGTCTGGCTGAAAAAAGACAAAAGTCGATCCAGTTCAACCATAGAAAAAAAAAAAGGTATAATCCTACACCCACAGTTGATCCAGAGGAAGGCAAAAAAACCCAGCAAAGCACGATCCAATTTGCTCCTGCTGGGAA
This sequence comes from Staurois parvus, assembly GCF_062004578.1. NCBI lineage: Eukaryota > Metazoa > Chordata > Amphibia > Anura > Ranidae > Staurois > Staurois parvus. Next base: position 110,100 of record NW_028321742.1, on the reverse strand, counting down.
AACAATTCCTTCCTGATCCCCCGAGAGGCAATCAGATATTCCCTGGATCAACTTTCCCTATAAATGTTATATCCAGTTATATTCTGTGTATCCAAGAAAGAATCCAGGACTTTCCTACAGCAATCCACTGAGCTTGCTAGACTAGATAAAGCTTTTGCATTTTACGGCCATGTTGGGGAGAGGGCTGGGCAAGCTTCAACAACGAGCAACTGGAGCAAGCAAGGAGTTGGGATACCTCACTACCATGGCTGATTCAGCTATGTATGAAAAAGTGATCTTCAGCTATTGAGCTCTGTACAAATCAGGACTATACAATCTAAGGTCCCTAACTCACTTATGCATACACATACTAGGGTCCTCTACTAAGAAGAACAGGACGAAGAAAGAAGAAGAAGAGGAAGAAGAGGATGAAGAAAGAAGAAGAGGAGGAAGAAATAAGAAGAAGAGGAGGAAGAACGAAGATGAAGAGGAAGAAGAGGAGGAAGAAAGAAGAAGAGGAGGAAGAAAGAAGAAGAAATGGAGTAAGAAAGAAGATGAAGAGGAGGAAGAAGGAAGATGAAGAGGAAGAAGAGGAGGAAGAAAGAAGAAGAAGAGGAGGACAAAGGAAGAATAGGAGGAAGAAAGAAGAAGAAAAGGAGAAAGAAAGAAGAACAGGAGGAAGAAAGAAGAAGAAGAGGATGAAGAAAGAAGAGGAAGAAGAGGAGGAAGAAAGAAGAAGAAGAAGAAGGAAGAAGAAGAGGAGGAAGAAAGAAGAGGAAACGGAGGAAGAAAGAAGAAGAGGAGGAAGAAAGAAGAAGAAGAGGAGGACGAAGGAAGAACAGGAGGAAGAAAGAAGAAGAAAAGGAGAAAGAAGAGAAGAACAGGAGGAAGAAAGAAGATGAAGAGGAGGAAGAAAGAAGATGAAGAGGAAGAAGAGGATGAAGGAAGAAGAGGAGGAAGAAAGAAGAAGAAGAGTAGAAAAAAAAGAAGAAAAGGAAGAAGAAAGAAGAAGAGGAGGAAGAAAGAAGATGATGAAGAGGAAGAAGAGGAGGAAGAAAGAAGAAGAAGAGGAGGAAGAAAGAAAAAAGAAGAAGGAAGAAGAAAGTTACTGTAGAGGAATAGTTACTCTACCAAAATGTGAAATTTGAACAACCAATGTAAGTTATTAAAAAAAGTTATACCCACTTTTGCATTACTTTGGGTACATCCCTTAATTTTTGGCAACATCTTCTTACGTATTTATTAACAGAAGATCAAACCCAGCGGGGAATGAGTTCAGTGCAGTCTTAGCCTTGGCTCTGTCCTGCTTTAGAAGACAAAGTGAAACATTCACTATATAAAATACAACATTGGTTATTTCAAATACATTAGATAAGTAGAGAGACATTATTTAAGACTTATAGACTGGAGAAGAATATTAGATACTACTTCACACTTTTTCCATTATCCTTTGTCCTTTGGTGGCCCCAAGCCATAACATGGTATTTTTTTTACCATTTCAGCAATCACAAGCATTCACAAACATTTCAGCTATTGAGCTCTGTACAAATCAGGTTTTTTTTTTATAGCACAGCTAAACAGGTCTCCTCCTCCTGGCCCCAGGAGTTTGGTATGAAATTGATTTGTGTGTGCCTGGAGAGATCCACATTTCTGCTCAACCTGCCAGGGGCGGACTGACAACTCATGGGGCCCCAGGCAATAAGGGATCATGGGGTCCCTGTGTCCTTGCCCACACTCAAAGCACACCCAAAAAAGCCTATAAAAAGGTAACAGGGGCATTTCATGGTGCCCCCTACTGACCCAGGGGCCTCGGGCAGTGCCCGAGTGCTCGAATGGTCAGTCCGCCCCTGGGGGAGTCCAACATTTGTCACTGGAACAGGAATAAAGGAGTCCAGAGACATCTCCATACGAGACACTGAAGTCCATCCTCTGGAGGAGAGAGAAGAGTCTCCTTCTGGTTATGTTCATCACCGTTTTACTTCTCTTCTTCCTGGGAATATTCCTCCACTCCTTCCCGATTGTCAAGCAGGAATTTTCTCTCCCTGAGTGGGAATCATTTGGAGGATACATCTTACCTCAAAATCTTGTTTGACTCTTAAGCTACATCAGCTAGGAGTCCATTCTATTTGGTGAGCGCAGGCCATATTGGAAGCCACGGATGGTATGGGCACGTTGGATTATCTTTAGCACCATTTTTTTTTTATTTGGAGCACCTTTCTCTTTTTTTTCTTCACTATTGATTTGGGACAGTGGACTTTTTTTCATCTATTTTCACTTATATTTATATTTGTTTTCCTGATGAAATATTAATTTTTTTCACTGACAATTTTTTAATATTGATATTATGCATTATTTTTATACATTTTGTGCGCTGTGGTTATATTCAAATTTATGTATTGATGTTTTTCATCTATGAACAGCAGCACTAATTAATTATTTGTTTGGGTTTAGGCGCGGGTTTATTTTACAATTTAGGTCGGAGTGGAGGGCTAGGCGGGCAGCACGCGAGAGCATAATCAGGTCTGAGCAGAGGTCTACGCAAGCAGCAAGTAGGATCATAGTCAGTGTCAGGGATCCCTCCTCCGTGCAGCCGTGCGATGGCGCCAGATCTCCTCTGGCTGCCGTGGTGCGAGTGCGCATGCACGGTAGCGCGTGGGCGTGCATGTTCAGGAGCGTGCGAGTGGCCGCATGCGCACTAGCGTACAGGTCACCGCAAGGTGGGCTATTTAAACCTCCAATACAGTTTAGTCAATGCCTTCTGGTCTATAACGTTCTGCACTCCATAAGCTGATTCTGTTGCCTGTATCTAATCTGACCCTGACTAAGAAAGAACTCCTCCTGCACCGACCCCGGCTTATCCCTGACTATCCGCTTGCCTGCTCCCTTGTACTTAATTTGCTCGTTTGATCCTGACCCGGCTTGTCTGACACTGCTACACATACTTACCTGCTGTTGCACCCATGGTCCTGCACCTGGCCTGCATCCTGGTTACCGCCATACCTGCCAACTGCCGCATCCACGCTCCTATGTCCGTTCCCGGGCTGCATCCTGATTGCCGCCATACCTGCCTGCTGCTGCACCTACGTTCCTGCATCCACACCTGGCCTGCATCTGGATCTCCTGGGTATTCACCTGCCTGCCACCAGCTCCAGACCCACCCGGCACTCGTGCCACTCCTGGCTCTGCGCCCTCTGTTCCCAATATCAGGGGCTCCGAGCGGGAGTAGTAAAAGGACGCCCTCCTCTCCACGTCAGGCTCCCCAACCAGGTACGTGACAGTCAGGTTCCAGCAGGGGTCTAGGCAGACAGCAAGCAAGAGTATAGGCAGGTCCGAGAAGAGATCTAGGCAGGTGGGAAGCACGAGAGCAGTCAGGTCAATCAGGATCGGCAACAAACAGGCAACTGGAAAAACTTACAGGGATCTGGTGTGTACTGAGACAAGAAGACTGGGCTTGATCACTTGCTCTAATTATCAGATGCTGCACTGCACAAACACCTGTGGTCTTATTGGTCCCATAGAAGTGCAAACCTTGCCCCTTGGTTGTCCAGACTCTACACATTCATGTTCCTGCATGCAAGCACCACGTCATATTCTTAATACTCAAAGACATTGGTTGATTTAGACTCAGAAGCAGAGTTCCCAGACTCTTAGAGATCCATCATTTGCTAACCTGCTTTCCCAGATTGAAGTCCTCCCATCCCTACTACCATGACCACGATGGGATCTTTCTTACAGATCCATCCTCAATTTTCTATTCTGCTTTCCTAGACTGAAGTCCTCCCATCCCTACTACCATGTCCACGATGGGATCTTTCGTACAGATCCATCCTCAATTTTCTATCCTGCTTTCCCAGATTGAAGTCCTCCTATCCCTACTACCATGACCACGATGGAATCTTTCTTACAGATCCATCCTCAATTTTCTATCCTGCTTTCCTAGATTGAAGTTTTCCCATCCCTTCTACCATGACCACGATGGGATCTTTCTTACAGATCCATCTTCAATTTTCTATCCTGCTTTCCTAGATTGAAGTTCTCCCATCCCTTCTACCATGACCACGATGGGATCTTTCTTACAGATCCATCCTCAATTTTCTATCCTGCTTTCCCAGATTGAAGTCCTCCCATCCCTATTACCATGACCACGATGGAATCTTTCTTACAGATCCATCCTCAATTTTCTATCCTGATTTCCTAGATTGAAGTCCTCCCATCCCTTCTACCATGACCACGATGGAATCTTTCTTACAGATCCATCCTCAATTTTCTATCCTACTTTCCCAGATTGAAGTCCTCCCATCCCTACTACCATGACCACGATGGAATCTTTCTTACAGATCCATCCTCAATTTTCTATTCTGCTTTCCTAGATTGAAGTCCTCCCATTCCTTCTACCATGACCACGATGGGATCTTTCTTACAGATCCATCCTCAATTTTCTATCCTGCTTTCCTAGATTGAAGTCCTCCCATCCCTATTACCATGACCACGATGGAATCTTTCTTACAGATCCATCCTCAATTTTCTATCCTGCTTTCCTAGATTGAAGTCCTCCCATCCCTATTACCATGACCACGATGGGATCTTTCTTACAGATCCATCCTCAATTTTCTATCCTGCTTTCCCAGATTGAAGTCCTCCCATCCCTACTACCATGACCACGATGGGATCTTTCTTACAGATCCATCCTCAATTTTCTTACCTGCTTTCCCAGATTGAAGTCCTCCCATCCCTACTACCATGACCACGATGGGATCTTTCTTACAGATCCATCCTCAATTTTCTTACCTGCTTTCCCAGATTGAAGTCCTCCCATCCCTACTACCATGACCACGATGGGATCTTTGGTGCCCTTCTAACCTTACTTATCTGTGGTTCCATGCTTGACATGTTTACTGGACCTGTTACTAAGGTCTACCATGGGAAGACTTATGAGGCTCCACAGATTTCTTTAGAAAAAAATCAACAAGGCTATAATTTCTGTGAACAATAATGGTTACATCAGAAAGAATCTAACCGATTCAAGAAAAATACTCAGTGGAACTTTAGAAGGATTTGCCACGCATATACTCTCTCACACTTTAATGACGTTGATAAATTGACCTATAACAGCCTGCACATGCTTCCAAATCTGCCTGCATCCTGGCCAGGTCATGGGTAAAATACTACTTTTTTGAAGGGATTTTTGTTCTGGCCACAAGCCCTCCCAAGCTAAATAAATGTAAGAGACACCAAAGCACTCTATCATGATTTTCCCCTTTCTGTTATCGTAAAATTCTCTGCCAGGTCTGATTTTGGCAGGAGCTTCTAACTATGTGACAAATGTATAAATGTTTTTTTAGCCATCATCAAACACTTAACACAGCTGCAGGCATAAAACAGGGAGAAGACGCAGCGGTCCCATTGTGTTCTCATCTGTATCGTTTCACAGACTCTTACGAAACATTAGACCCTTTCTCACGTTCGGCCGTCGTCTCTATCAATTCATCCATTGTCTTTTCAGTCATCACCTATTTCAGAGGAACAACGAGGGAGGGAGATAGTATAGAGACAAGACTAGACAGGACGAATCCGGAGGGATTAGAAGGGCTTTCTGGCCATTTTTTGGTCCTCTTTACACGGGCCTCTCCTAGGTGGTGTTCCAAAACTGGCATAATTGGTACACAATTCATTTTGTAACTTAAAGCTGAACTTCAGGCTCACTGATAAATACACAGATGAAATACATACTGTATATGGGAGATGTTCTATTATTATTATTATACAGGATTTATATGGCGCCAACAGTTTGCTCAACGCTTTACGTGACAATACAGCAACAATACAGTTCAATACAAGAGGGTTAGGAGGGCCTGATCCTGGGAGCTTACAATCTAAGAGGGAGGGGCGGGTGGTACAAAAGGTAATAACTGTGGGGGATGGACTGGTAGGAGGAGTAGAAGATTCCATTATTAGCTGAGAGCAGGTTAGGCTTCCCTGAAGAGATCGGTTTTCAGAGATCGCCTAAAAGTGAGCAGAGTAGGCGATAGTCTGATAAATCGGGGTAGAGAGTTCCAGAGGATGGGGGAAGCTCTGGAGAAGTCCTGGAGATGAGCATGGGAGGAGGAGACAAGGGAGCTAGAGAGAAGGAGGTGGTGCGAGGAGCGGAGAGTACAGTTTGGGTGATATTTGGAGACAAGATTGGTGATGTAATTGGGGGCGGAGTTATAAATGGCTTTATATGTTATTGTTAATGTTTTGAATTTTATCCGTTGGGCAATGGGAAGCCAGTGGAGGGATTGGAAGAGAGGGATGGAGGACGCTGATTGAAGGCCAGTAGAGGGATTGGCAGAGAGGGGTGGAGAACACTGAGTGGAGGCCAGTGGAGGGATTGGCAGAGAGGGGTGGAGAACACTGAGTGGAGGCCAGTGGAGGGATTGGCAGAGAGGGGTGGAGGACACTGAGTGGAGGCCAGTGGAGGGATTGGCAGGAGGACACTGAGCGGAGGCCAGTGGAGGGATTGGCAGAGAGGGATGGAGGACACTGAGTGAAGGCCAGTGGAGGGATTGGCAGAGAGGGGTGACAGATACAGAACGGTTAGTAAGGTGGATGAGTCTGGCAGCAGCATTCAAGATAGACTGAGGGGGGATAGCCTGCGATGAGGTCGGCCAATGAGGAGGGAGTTGCAATAATCAAGGCGAGAGATAACCAGGGGGTGAATAAGTTGCTTAGTGGTTTCCGAGGTTAAGAACGGGCGTATCTTGGAGATGTTGCGAAGGTGAAGTCTTCACCCAACTAAGTATTTGTATTTCTGTCTATCCAGTCTTGACGAGCTACCATACATATGCCTAGAGTCCTATTCCCACGTTGTGACCAATAGCTCCCTGTCAGTGCCAGTGGGTCGTGTAGGCGAGGTTGGTGTTAGACTCTTTTGTGCCCTAGGCAAGGCCAGCTACTTGCACCCCCCCACCAAAAAATAAATAAAACTTCACCTGTAGTTCTACTCAGGGGTGGACTGACAACTCATGGGGCCCCCGGGCAATAGGGGATCATGGGGCCCCTGTGTCCTTGCCAAAACTCAAAAAAGCCTATGAAAAAGGTACCAGGGGCATCTCATGGGGCCCCCTACTTACCCTGGGCCCTTGGGCAGTGCCTGAGTTTCCAAATGGTCAGTCCGCCCCTGGTTCTACTTCACCTTCCCAGCGCACATCCTCCTCCCTGTCAAATTTTCAGCCCTAGCACAAATCCCACCTCCTAGCACAATATATGACCAATCACAGCAGATCACATGACAATTGGATTGCTTCCTTTCATGCCATCCATTGTATATAATTATGTTGTTTTTATTTTATTTTTTTCAGGTACTTATATAGCGCCATCAGTTTACGCAGCGCTTTACATATATATTGTATTCACATCAGTCCCTAACCCTTAAGGACTGTACAATCTAAGGTCCCTAACTCACTTATGCATACACATACTAGTGTCAATTTAGACAGCCAATTAACCTACCAGCATATCTTTGGAGTGTGGGAGGAAACTGGAGTACCCAGAGGAAACCCACACAGGCACAGGGAGAACATGCAAACTCCAGGCAGGTGATGCCATGGTTGGGAACCAAACCAACGACCATAATACTGCCAGGTGGAAGTGCTAACCAATTAGCCACTGTTAGCTGTGATTAGTCACAGCACTTACATGGTACAGACAGGGCCAATCACCGCCCATCTGTACCATGTGAGGAGCTTTTCCCAATGCCTATTTTGAAATTTGGCCGTGCTTACCCCCGATATAAAATAGTTTCCGTAGGAGATCCTCTGTGTATGGAAGCAGCCCTCATATCATCCAGATGTCCCATTGGCAAGGCAGTCACATGATACAGACAGGGCCAATCACAGCCCATTTGTATCATGTGATCAGCTTTGCCCAATCACAGCTAATCACAACAAAAGACTGAATGAATCAGTTTAATTCAGTAAGAATGGTTGCCAATATCAATGAAATACATCGGTATTAGCAATCATAATTTTAATAAAAAAAGAAATCCTGATCACTTGCCCAGAGTAGTACAATGTTACTATGGTAACATTGTATTGCTCTGGTCACAGTGTGTTGAAAACAAAAAGTTTAAAAAAATGTAATTATTAAGAAAAAATAATAGAAAAAATTGAAAAAAAAAATTATTTTTTTTACATACTGTCATGCAGCCAGTGTCCCTGATCACCGTCATCACCAGTCATATGATGATGCTGGACTGGACTGGTGACAATATGTTTTAAAAAAAATTGTGATTTTTAAAAAAACTTTCTTCATTTTCCGAAAAATTGTGACAAAAAAATTACAACTTCAAAAAACTTGCCACACCACTTACTAAATACCGAGGGCTGTCTATTTTCCAAAAATGGGTCATTTGGGGGTATCTGTACTGTCCTGGCCTAAAGAAATGAGATTTGCCATCAGTACATCAGGATTGATCGATTGTCAGATACTGTATACAGTGAAGGAAATGTGTATTTGCTCCCCTGCTGATGTTGAATGTTCGCCCCTCACAAAGAAATGATCGGTCTAAAAATCGAATGTTCGGTGTAACACTGAGAGACAGAATAGCAACAACAAATTCAGCAGAAATGCGTCTAACAAATGATGACTGATCTGCATGTTCATGAGGGAAATAAGTATTTGATCCCCTATCATTCAGCAGGATTTCTGGCTACAAGGTGTCTCTCATACAGGTAACAAGCTGAGATTAGAAGCAGTCTCTTAAAGGGAGTGCTGCTAATCTCATGTTACCTGTATAAAAGACACCTGTCCACAGGAGCAATCAAACCATCAGATTCCAAACTCTCCACCATGGCAAAGACCAAAGAGCTGTCCAGGGATGTCAGGAACAGGATTGTAGACCTACACAAGGCTGGACTGGGCTACTAAACTATCGCCAAGCAGCTTGGTGAGAAGGTGACAACAGTCGGTGCAATCATTCGCAAATGGAAGAAACACAAAGCAACTGTCAGTCTCCCTAGGTCTGGTGCACCGTACAAGATCTCCCCTCGTGGAGTGTCAATGATCATGACAACAGTGAGGCATCATCCCAGAACTACACGTGAGGATCTTGTCAATGATCTCCAGGCAGCTGGGACCACAGTCACCAAGAGAACAATGGGTAACACACTACGCCGACGAGGATTGAAATCCCACAGTGCCCGCAAGGTCCCTCTGCTCAAGAGAGCACATGTCCAGGCCCGTCTGAAGTCTGCCACTGAACATCTGAATGATGAAGAGGAGGACTGGTGGAAAGTGTCGTGGTCAGATGAGACCAAAATGGAGCTCTTTGGCATCAACTCAACTCGCTTTGTTTGGGGAGGAGGAGGAGGGACCACAGTCACCAAGAAAACAAAAGATCCAAAAGAAAGCTCTATTTATGTGCAAAAAAATGATAAAACATTTTTTTGTGCATAACCGCGCAATTGTCATTCAAAGTGTGACAGCGCTGAAAGCTGAAAATTGGCCTGGACAGGAGGGGGGTGAAAGTGCCCGGGATTTAAGTGGTTAACCAAGGGCGGGGGGGGGGGCTGTCAGGCAAGCAGTGTGATTTCTAATGGTGACCCTTCATCTGACAAGTGGCTGAAGTCTTCCCTGTAATAGAAAGCCCGAAAAATCGAAGGCACTCGATTAAAGTTACACTGATTATGTTCTTGGACTTTAGCACAGCTGCAGTGTTTCCTGTGCAGGATTAGGGGTTCAGGTACGTTGCTCCCCAGCTGCAGTTGCTTATTAACCGCTTGCCCGCTGCCCTATGGCAGATGTACTGCTACAGGGCGGCAGAGCTGCGCAAAATCATGTATATACATGATTTGGATTTCCGGGTAGGGGGCGCCCTCCTCGCGCCGCTATTGGCTGCTGGGGATGTTAATCACCGGTCCCGACCGGGACTCGGTGATTGTCGGCAAAGCTGACAGGGGAGAGACCTGTGTATAAGCAACACAGGTCTCTCCCCTGTCAGCAAGGACATGCTGCTGTGTATTTCTCTGCACAGCATGTCTCCCTAGTAAAACACAGCACACAGTTACCCCTTTGATCGCCCCCAGATGTTAACCCTTCCTGCCCAATGCCATTAGTACAGTGTCAGTGCTTTTCATAAGCACTGATCACTGTATTGGTGTCACTGGAGAGGTCAGTGACACCAAGTTAGTTCCCCCCAGTGTCAGTGCTTTTAATTAGCGCTGATCACTGTATTGGTGTCACTGGGGATGTCAGTGGCAGTTAACAGGAGGTTCACACCTAAGCGTTTTCCGAAGCGTTTTACAGTCCATTTAACATGATTTCCTATGGGACACATCTCTGCGTTTTCACCCGGTGCATTTTTTTGGAAAGGGTTCAGGGACTTTTTTGAACACAAAAAGTAAAATTTTTGGATCTATAGACTTCAATGGAAATGCTGCAGAAAAGCACGTAGTGCGTTTTTGATGCATTTTTGATGCTTTTTTTGCCTCGTTTCTGATGCGTTTTAAGTTTTAAATCTGCCTAGCAACAAGAAAAAAAATGAAACAATGCAGCAAAGACGTGGCAAAAAATGCGAGCCTTAGTCAGTTCCCACCCATCATAAGAATGCCCGGCGCAGTCCTGCAGGTAATAAGTTGCTGATCGCCGCCATTACCAGTATAAAAAAATGTTTAATAAAAATTCCAGCATATATACCGCCATTTGTAAACGCTATAACTTTCACCAATTAATTTACATGTATTGGGATTTTTTTTTTCTTAGCAAAGACACGGAGCAGAGTACATTTTGGCCGAAATTTTACGTAATTTTATTTTTTTAAATTTTTTTACTGGACAGGTTTTATAGCAAAAAGTCAAAAATATTGTTTTTTTTTCTCAAAATAGCTTTTTTTTTAGCAAAGTTGTAGCAGAATACATTTTGGCCTAAATTTATGAAGACATTAGATTTTTAACATTTTTTTTATTGGATAGGTTTTATAGAAAAAGGCAAAAATATTGTTTTTTTTTTTCAAAATTTTCAGGTTTATTGTATATAGCGCAAAAAATAAAAACCGCAGAGGTGATCACATACCACAGAAAGAAAGCTTAATTCATGGGGAAAAAAAAGATGTAAATGTCATTTGGGTGCAGTGTTGCATGACTGCATAATTGTTAAAGTAAAGCAGCGCCATGTCACAAAAAAATGGCCTGGTCAGGAAGGGGGGGGGGGGGGGAGAAATACTCTGGAAGGTAAGTGGTTAAAGTGGTGCAGCACCTTATCACAAGAAATGGCCTTGTCAGGATGGGGGGGGGGGGGGGAATCCTCTGGAGGGTAAGTGGTTAGAGTGCAAAAAATGGCCTTGTCAGGAAAGGGGGGGGGGGGGTAAATCCTCTGGAGGGTAAGTGGTTAAAGCGTAAAAAATGGCCTTGTCAGGAGGGGGGGGGGATCCTCTGGAGGGTAAGTGGTTAAAGTGCAAAAAATGGCCTTGTTAGGAGGGGGGGAATCCTCTGGAGGGTATATTGTTGAAGCGCTAAAAATGGACTTGTCGGGGGAGGGGGGGGGGTAAATCCTCCAGAGGGTAAGTGGTTAAAGTGGCACAGCGCCGTATTGCAAAAAAGGGCCTTGTCAGGAGTGGGGGGTAAATTCTCTGGAGGGTAATGGGTTAAAGCGCAAAAAATGGCATTGTCATGAGGGGGGGGGGATCCTCTGGAGGGTAAGTGGTTAAAGCGCAAAAACTGGCCTTGTCAGGAGGGGAGGGGGGGAGGATCCTCTGGAGGGTACGTGGTTAAAGCGCAAAAAATGGCCTTGTCAGGAGGGGGGGGGGGGAGGAATCCTCTGGAGGGCAAGTGGTTAAAGTGCAAAAAGTGGCCTTATCAGGAGTGGGGGGGGGGGGGGGGAATCCTCTGAAGGGTAAGTGGGTAAAGCGCAAAAAAATGGCCTTGTTAGGAGGGGGGGATCCTCCGGAGGGTACATGGTTAAAGCACAAAAAATGGCCTTGTTGGGGGGGGGGGGGGATCCTCTGGAGGGTACGTGGTTAAAGCGCAAAAAATGGCCTTGTCAGGAGGGGGGGGGAGGAATCCTCTGGAGGGCAAGTGGTTAAAGTGCAAAAAGTGGCCTTGTCAGGAGTGGGGGGGGGGGGGGAATCCTCTGAAGGGTAAGTGGGTAAAGCGCAAAAAAATGGCCTTGTTAGGAGGGGGGGATCCTCCGGAGGGTACATGGTTAAAGCACAAAAAATGGCCTTGTTGGGGGGGGGGGCGATCCTCTGGAGGGTACGTGGTTAAAGCGCAAAAAATGACCTTGTCAGGAGGGGGGGGGAGAACCTCTGGAGGGTAAGTAGTTAAAGTGCAAAAAATGGCCTTGTCAGGAGGGGGGGGGGGAGGATCCTCTGGAGGGCAAGTGGTCAAAGTGGCGCAGTGCCATATCGCAAAAAGTGGCCTTGTCAGGAGTATGGGGGGGGGGGGGGAATCCTCTGAAGGTTAAGTGGTTAAAGCGCAAAAAATGGCCTTGTCAGGAAGGGGAGGGGAATCCTCTGGAGGGTAAGTGATTGAAGTGCAAAAAATGGCCTTGTTGGGGTGGGGGGGGGGGGGAATCCTCTGGAGGGCGAGGGGTTAATTTGCCCAGAAGGTGACAAGGAGATGCCGGGGATAATGACAGCTCAGACGTGGGTTGTAGCAGATTGCACACCCCACATTCCTAATGGGTCAAAATTCGAGCGATTTTTCGTCTGAAAATCGGACCTTAGAATAATCGGGCGATTTTCGCTCTGTTAGTGGGTCAATAGCACTGGCCGATTTTCGTGGTTCCTCCCCTTTCCGGGCATGTTGGAAATTTCATGAAAACAACCGATTTTTGACTCAATGACGGTCAAATCGTACGATCGTTTTTCCAAAAAGAATATGCGCCATGAGCCGTGACCTGGAAGGAACAGAAGTTTCGCCTTTTATATGGGGTGAACTTTATGACTAGGTCGGACGATTTTCGAAATCATTGATGGCGTCATAGGATTACCGAGCGTACAACGTTTTAGATTTTCGGATGAAATATCGTTCGAAATTCGACCCGTGTATGGCCTGCATTAGTAAAAGGGCATGTTGTCCACGTCCAGCCGGGGCAGAGGATGGAGTGAATGGAGCAGATTTTCCCAGAGGTGATCTGGCCGCTTTCTCTGTCTCATCGCTCCATCTGTTCCTCTAATCCTCCCTTCTCGCTGTAACGTCTTCCGGCAGAATCTGGCACTCCATCCCTATGATACATCAGTGCGCTCTGAGAACGGGTCACAACCTTCCATACGCTGCGCAATGTTACAGTAACACGACTTCTTGTGAGATTTCGCAGTTGCGATCGTCCTGTGTACAGCTTCCAAGTGTCAGTACAAAGAGAAGACACGCAGCCATTCTGCAGAGACCATTTTTTTTTGGAAGGAATCTTCCAAATGAGGCCCGAGAATTCCAAATTCTGATTCGTTTTGTGTTGACCGACACGCTTCTGCTTCTAGAGGAGAGCCGACGTCACGGCCGAATCTGCCATATGTTCCATGACTTGACTGTAAAGAGAACCGGGGGGGGGGGTGTTTAAGTGGGGATTGCAGTTCCGGCACCCCCAGCACTGAATTTATATGATGGTAGAGGGTGCTGGAGGGTCTATCGATGAGGGCTGCTGGGGGATCTATTGTTGCCGGCAAGTGTCTAGTATTGCTGAGGTGGATCTGTTGTTGCAGGTCATTCATTGTTGATGGGGAATCTATTGTTATTATGGGGAGGTGGTTGCCTGAGGGGTCTTATGTTCCTTTAATTGTTGCTGGAAGGGATCTACTGATGAGGGAGGGGGTCTTCTGTTACTGGCTGCTTGAGGGTCTATTGATGCTGGATACTGAAAGATCTATTGTTGTTGGCATTTATCTATTCTTGCTAGGGTGGATCTATTGATTCTGGAGGGTATTTTGTTTCTGGAGGGGTCTATTGTTGCTGGCTGATGAGGGTCTATTGATGCTGGATACTGAAAGATCTATTGTTGTTGGCATTTGTCTATTGTTGCTAGGGTGGATCTATTGACTCTGGATAGGAGTTTTCCTGACATCCCAATAGCAGCCCACCTGACTCGTGGACCGAGACCCCCCATCTCCTGGCTGGGGGTCCTCGGACCCTTGAGTGAAACTTTCTGTCCCCCGACTCCCTGTAGGGTTTCTTTGACCCTGGTTGACACCTTCTGTCTCCCGATTCCTGGCTGGGGGTCCTCTAACCCTTGGGTGAAACCTTCTGTCCCCCAATTCCTGGCTGGGGGTCCTCTGACCTTTGGGTGAAATCTTCTGTCCCCCGACTCCTGGTTGGGTCTCCCTAACCCCTGGGTGACACCTTCAGTCTCCCGATTCCTGGCTGGGGTCCTCCGACCCTTGGGTGAAACCTTCTCTCCCCTGACTCCTGGTTGGGGCTCCCTAACCCCTGGGTGACACCTTCTATCTCCCGATTCCTGGCTGGGGGTCCTCTGACCCTTGGGTGAAACTTTCTGTCCCCTTATTACTGGCTGGGAGTCCCCTGACCTTTGGGTGAAACCTTCTGTCCCCCGACTCCTGGTTAGGGCTCCCTAACCACTGGGTGACACCTTCTGTCTCCCGATTCCTGGCTGGGGGTCCTCCAAACCTTGGGTAAAACCTTCTCTCCCCTGACTCCTGGTTGGGGCTCCATAACCCCTGGGTGACACCTTCTGTCTCCCGATTCCTGGCTGGGGGTCCTCTGACCCTTGGGTGAAACCTTCTGTCCCCTGATTACTGGCTGGGGAACCTCTGACCCTTGGGTAAAACCTTCAGTCCCCCAACTCCTGGTTGGGGCTCCCTAACCTCTGGGTGACGCCTTCTGTCTCCCGATTCCTGAGTGGGGCTCCTCTGACCCTTGGGTGAGACCTTCTGTCTGCAAACTGGGAGCCCCGAGGCTTGAGTATATAATGACCCTGCACAACTTGGTACTCACACAACCTGCAGGCACTCAGTTAAACCCGGCCACAGGATTGAAGGTTCCATTCCACCCAAGACACTTTGGAACCTTCAAGCTCCAGGTCCCCGATCCCCGATCCAGGACCACGGACTCCAGAGAAAACCAAAAACACAGCTTTCCCTGCTCAGAAACGATAGTGTGGAATTTTGCATTGACCCTTAATGCGAATCCTGTTTCATTTTCTCCTACATTTCCAGTCTGGAAGGGCCTCGCACAGTCACACTTGATAACCCGACCAGGGGCGGACTGACCATTTGGAAACTTGGGCACTGCCCGAGGGCTCGGGGTCAGTAGGGGGCCCCATGAGATGCCCCTGGTACCTTTTTGATCAGCTTTTTTGAGTGTGGGCAAGGACACAGGGGCCCCATGATCCCCTATTGCCCGGGGGCCCCATGAGTTGTCAGTCCGCCCCTGCATAGCAGCAAATGTGTTTGTGACGTTTAGCCATTTTTTTATTCTTTAACACCTACAAACTTTAGTCCTTTTCAGTTTCGTGAATGTTCAGTGTCAGATTCATGTTCAGTAGAAAAAGTATTTTATGAAATATTTCCAAGTTAGTTTTATATAACCCAAGAAGGTGAAAATGTCACTTTTATTATGTTTTGCCGCGAGGATCCTCCGCATCTTCTTCAGCAAGCTGACCTCTTGACTTGAGCATAAAAAAAAATTGTTTGTTGTCCAAAAATATTGGCTTGCCTGCTAGGCTGAGCTGTTTAACATCAAAATGAGTATGTGTGTTGTCTTCTCCGGTGAAAGCCTTGGCCATGGAACCTGACAGCTCTCTAGCTGGGAGCCTGGGCTTGTATTGTACTTGGATGTTTTTGAATCTCCTGTTTAGGATCTGTGAATGTTTGATCATTGTGGGCTGCACTGAAGACAAGAATATGTGTGTTGCGTAATACACAATGGCTTATCTTCATCTTGAAAACATCAGGGTCATGGAGAGATCACCGTCCTCCTTCAGGAAAGAGGCAGCCCAGGCCAGTTTTAGAAGACTGTGTTTAAAGCTGAACTCTAGGAAAACAGTTGACTACACATTTCATATGCATGTCTGTCCAGTTCTAGAATTTACCAAGATCTGCCAGACAGCAAAGCCAGGTTGGTGACCTATCTTTCCTCTACTGCAGGGGTCTCCAGACTTCCCAAACAAAGGGCCGATTTACTTTTATTCAGACTTTGAGGGTACTTGACTGTGACCAGTGTGAGTAGAAAATTCCCTGGGAGTAAACAATGCCCTGCCAATGTCAGTATCAGTGGGAGGAATGGTGCCCCATAGTAGGTATCAGTGGGAGGAATGGTGCCCCATTGTTGGTATAAATGGGAGGAATGGTGCCCCATTGTTGGTATCAGTAAGAGGAATGGTGCCCTATTGTCGGTATCAGTGGGAGGAATGGTGCCCCATGGTTGGTATCAGTGGGAGGAATGGTGCCCCATGGTCAGTATCAGTGGGAGGAATGGTGCCCCATGGTCAGTATCAGCGGGAGGAATCATGCCCCATGGTCAGTATCAGTGGGAGGAAAGGTGCCCCATTGTTGGTATCAGTGGGAGGAATAGTGACTTATTGTTGGTATCAGTGGGAAGAATAATGCCCCATTGTCGGTATCAGAGAGAGGAATGGTGCCCCATGGTTGGTATCAGTGGAAGGAATGGTGCCCCATTGTTGGTATCAGTGGGAGGAATAATGCCCCATCATTGGTATCAATGGGAGGAATGGTGCCCCATGGTTGGTATCAGTGGGAGGAATGGTGCCCCATGGTTGGCATCAGTGGGAGGAATGGTGCCCCATGGTTGGTATCAGTGGGAGGAATGGTGCCCCATTGTTGGTATCAGTGGGAGGAATGGTGCCCCATTGTTGGTATCAGTGGGGGGAATGGAGCCCCATTGTTGGTATCAATGGGAGGAATAGTGCCCCATTGTTGGTATCAGTGGGAGGAATGGTGTCCCATCGTTGGTATCAGTGGGAGGAATGGTGCCCCATTGTTGGTATCAGTGGGAGGAATGGTGCCCCATTGTTGGTATCAGTGGGAGGAATAGTGCCCCATTGTTGGTATCAGTGGGAGGAATAGTGCCCCATCGTTGGTATCAGTGGGAGGAATGGTGCCCCATTGTTGGTATCAGTGGGAGGAATGGTGCCCCGTCATTGGTATCAGTGGGGGGAATAGAGCCCCATCGTTAGTATCAGTGGGAGGAATGGTGCCCCATGGTCAGTATCAGCGGGAGGAATCGTGCCCCATGATCAGTATCAGTGGGAGGAAAGGTGCCCCATTGTCAGTATCAGTGGGAGGAATGGTGCCCCATTGTTGGCATCAGTGGGAGAAATAGTGACCTATTGTTGGTATCAGTGGGAGGAATGGTGCCCCATTGTCGGTATCAGTGGGAGGAATGGTGCCCCATTGTCGGTATCAGTGGGAGGAATAGTGCCCCATTGTTGTTATCAGTGGGAATAATGGTGCCCCATTGTTGGTATCAGTGAGAGGAATGGTGCCCCATTGTTGGTATCAGTGGTAGGAATAGTGCCCCATTGTTGTTATCAGTGGGAATAATAGTGCCCCATTGTCGGTATCAGTGGGAGGAATGGTGCCCAATTGTTGGTATCAGTGGGAGGAATAGTGATCTATTGTTGGTATTAGTGGGAGGAATGGTGCCCTGTTGTTGGTATCAGTGGGAGGAATAGTGCCCCATCATTGGTGTCAGTGGGAGGAATGGTGCCCCATTGTTGGTGTCTGTAGGAGGAATGGTGCCCCATTGTTGGTATCAGTGAGATGAATGGTGCCCCATCATTGGTGTCAGTGGGAGGAATAGTGTCCCATCATTGGTATCAGTGGGAGGAATAGTGCCCCATCATTGGTATCAGTGGGAGGAATAGTGCTCCATCATTGGTATCAGTGGGAGGAATAGTGCCCCATCATTGGTGTCAGTGGGAGGAATAGTGTCCCATTGTTGGTATCAGTGGGAGGAATAGTGTCCCATCATTGGTATCAGTGGGAGGAATAGTGCCCCATCATTGGTGTCAGTGGGAGGAATAGTGCCCCATCATTGGTATCAGTGGGAGGAATAGTGCCCCATCATTGGTATCAGTGGGAGGAATAGTGCCCCATCATTGGTGTCAGTGGGAGGAATAGTGCCCCATCATTGGTATCAGTGGGAGGAATAGTGTTCCATCATTGGTGTCAGTGGGGGGAATAGTGCCGCATTGTTGGTATCAGTGGGAGGAATAGTGCCCCATCATTGGTATCAGTGGGAGGAATAGTGCCCCATCATTGGTGTCAGTGGGAGGAATAGTGCCCCATCATTGGTATCAGTGGGAGGAATAGTGTTCCATCATTGGTATCAGTGGGAGGAATAGTGCCGCATTGTTGGTATCAGTGGGAGGAATGGTGCCCAACTGCTTGTTTCAGTGGTGGGGGAGGGAGTGCTTTGTGTCCGTGGCAGGAATAGTGCCTCAGGGGCCAGATAAAGGTAAGAAAAGTACAGCATCTGGCCCCTGGGATGCAGTTTGGAGACCACTGTTCTGTTGCAATTAAGAAATGCAGTGTGTTCACCTCCCAATCCTCAGCCTGTGAATTTAGAGTGAAGGACTAATGAAATTCTCCATCTCACCTCCTGTAAGCATGTCCCGTGTCAGCGTATTTGTGTGCAGAAAACCTGTTTGAGTTTCCCCAAATCAGATGGACCTCAGACACTTTATTAACCCCTCGCCTACTGTAGACTTTCACCCCCTTCCCATCCAGGCCAATTTTCAGCTTTCAGCGCTGTCACACATTGAATGACCATTGCGCGGTCATGCAACACTGTACCCATATGAAATTGTTATCATTTTTTTCACACAAATGGAGCTTTCTTTTGGTGGTATATAATTACCACTGGGGTGTTTTTTTTTTTTTCACTATAAATGAAAAAAGAGTGAACATTTTGAAAAAAAAAAGGTTTTCTTTGTTTCTATTATAACATTTTGCAAACGGGTAATTTTTCTCCTTCACTGATGTGCGTTGATGAGGCTGAACCGATAGGCAGCACTGATGGGCACTGATGAGGCTGCACTGATGAGTCAGCCCTGGTGGGCATTGATGAGGAGGCACTGATGCTGCTGCACTGATATGCGGCACTGATAGACACTGATAGGCGGCACTGAAGGGCACTAATAGGTAGCACTGAAGGGCACTGACTGGCAGCACTGACTGATGGAACTGACTGGTGACATTGATAGGGGGCACTGACTGGCTACACTGATGAGGCAGCACTGGTGGGCATTGATGAGGAGGCACTGATGATGCTGCACAGATATGCGGCACTGATGGGCACGGATAGGCAGCACTGAAGGGCACTAATAGGTAGCACTGAAGAGCACTGACTGATGGAACTGACTGGTGACAATGATAGGTGGCACTGACTGGCTGCACTGACAGGCACAGATTGGCACCACTGCTGGGCAGCACTTTTGAGAACTGATGGGAAGCACTGTTGGACACTGATGGGCAGCACTGCTGAGCAGCACTGTTGGACACTAATGGGCAGCACTGTTGGCCACTTTTTGGGCTGCACTGATTATCAGTGCCCTGATTATCAGTGCAGATATCTGCCTTGAAAGTTGCCGGTTACTGGCAGTACTTTCCTCACGCTGTAACAACATAAGTACTGCCGATAATTGGAAAATGTATTTACATAGTGGCCAGCTGTGATTGGATACAGCTGATCACATTGCCAAAGGCCGCTATGATTGGCCTTTTACCATGCCATGTGATCAGCTGTGTCATATGACGCCCTCCCAGACTTGGTCTACCACTCTGCAGTCATCGTCTGGCTATAGCGTGGCAGTAAAGTGGTTAAATAACGCCCTCTATGAAGCTCTATCATCACCTCTAGAATGGTTCTCTCACCCAACAGATGGACCTCAAACCCTTTCATGAAAAAATGTCCTCTGTATAATCAGACCAGTAGCTATAGCAGTGGAGCAGCACCCACCAAAATGGGAGAGGTATACAAGCGGGTCACCCTGGCGGATGATGTGGGTTCACCTGAGGTTTGGGGTCTAAGTACCAACCAGTGTTCACCAGAGCTCCTGATGGTGGAGATGGGTTTTGCTGGGTGGTCCTCGGGATCGCCCCACCGGGGGGTTGGGGGTGCCTAGGTCAGCTACCAAGCAATTGAAGAGGTGTACCTAATAAAGAGGCTGGTGAGTATATTGTAATATATATATATATATTGTTATTAGGGTCCATTCATAAAATGCATACTGTGGTGTAGAACCTCTCTACTTAATACGTCAGTGCTATTGCCGTCATCAGTGGTGTATTTAGGTTTTGTGCTGACCTAGGCAACACAAAAATTGGACCCCCTCCCTGCAGAGAGAGTCTAACATTGACCAAAAATACCCCTGCCACCCCCCCCACCCAAGAGAGCCTTCCACTAACACACATATCCCCCCCCGAGAGAAAGTCACTCACCTTCACAGCTCCGGACATCTCTGGGAACGAGAGTCGGGCTCTGCATGCACCATCAAGCAGTCCACAGCCTCTCTCGACTCCCACCTGATCCCCATGCCGCAAGTGTCCCTTCTTCCAGGGGGTGGTGCTGCCCCCCTGAAAAATGCTGCCCTAGGCAAATACCTTGTTTGCTTTGTGGTAAATACAACCCTGCCCTTCATCATTACATTTTGAGAGCAGAGTTCTGTGCCGATGATGCCCTGCACTCACATTGTGTCCCCAGTCTTCTGGGTTGAGGGACACCCAGGTGAGATCTGTTTTCATAGCTACTTTTTAATTTGAACCCCTGCTGGGGTACCAGTGCGTTGGGTTTTAGATCCTAACTATACAGGGTAAGTGATTTACTGCAGGGTGAAAAAGATTTGTGATAATGAGTATATGGATATTATAGGTTTGACTGTCACACCACCCAACATCTCCGTCCTTCTTTACTACATTTTATCACAGCTTCGTCCTGTACAGCAGATGTTGGCTTCTTTATTGTGCTTGCAGCAGCTGTTTGGCATGCATCGGTGTTGTGATTTTAGGAAATAAATGGCATTCTTTGCAGGGAATATATTTCACAATGACACAGGTGCTTTGCCTGTACATCTGCACTTGTTTCCAGTTTTTATGATGTTTGGATGGAGAACGTGCACTCCTAAATGACCATATATCACAAGATGTAGACACACCGGTGGGATCTGACAAACGCATGCTTTGGCTTTATTGTCTTTGCGGAGCCATGAAAAATGAATTAAGGGTGCTGGTTGACATTTGGCCTAAATATACAACCTTGGGTGAAAACATCCACTTCTTGGGGTGTCATCTGAGCCCTCAATCTTAAAGAGACCCTGTCACCAGAACATCATCATCATTTTATCAAACATCTTCCTATAACAATATATTGCATGTGCATTTAGTGTATTTCATGACAGTTATTTACCTGTACAACCCTCCCGTGTGTAGACATTCAAAAGCCTGGTGACTTCTACTGGATGCCACCATCTTGGATGTGATTCTAGCAACCCCAACAGGCTCAGAGCTCTCACTCAAGTGACTCTCTATAGCAGCATTTCTGAACCTTTTTACAATGGAGGAACCATTGAAATAACTTTTTATGACAGTTATTTACCTGTAAAAGCCTCCCTTGTGTAGACATTCAAAAGCCCGGTGACTTCTACTGGATGCCACCATCTTGGAAGTGATTCTAGCAACCCCAGCAGGCTCAGACCTCTCACTCAAGTGACTCTCTATAGCAGCCTTTCTTAACCTTTTTACAATGGAGGAACCATTGAAATAACTTTCTGGGAACCCCGCTAGCAATTATATACAGTCATGGCCAAAATTATTGGTACCCCTGCATTTCTGTCATATAATGCACCACTTCACCCAGAAACTTGCTGCCATGACAAATGTTTTGGCATTCTCAGGTTTCTTTCTTTTGTTTGTATTGGTATGACACAAAAAAGTGGGGAAACAAAAAGCCAAATCTGACACATTCCAAGCAAAACCCCCAAAATGGACTGGACAAAATTATTGGCACCTTCTTAAAATTGTAAGAAGTAATTACAAGTTTGTGATGCTCCTGTAATCTGTAATTAAACTTAAGGTTACAAGTCCATCTCCAAAGATCCTAATGTTCCTGTGTCCACTGTGCGTAACATTGTCAAGAAGTTTACAGCCCATGGCACTGTAGCTAATCTCCCTGGATGTCGACGAAAGAGAAAAATTTATTAAAGATTTTAACGAAGGATTGTTGGAATGGTGGCTAAAGAACCTCCATCAACTTCCAGACAAATTCAAGCCGACCTTCAGGCACCGGGTACAACTGTGTCCGCTCACACTAGACGTCACCATCTGAATGAAAAAGGACGCTATGGTAGGAGGCCCAGGAGGACCCCACTGCTGACACAGAAATATGGTAGGAGATCCAGGAGGACCCCACTGCTGACACAGAAATATGGGAGGAGACCCAGGAGGACCCTCCGCTGACACAGAAATATGGTAGGAGACCCAGGAGGACCCCACCGCAATTGCGCAAAAACCCCATGTCAGGAAAGGGCTCACATGCTCTATGGGTTGCAGTACCGGGACTTACCAGCAGGTGTCTTTCAGCAACCAGGATCTCACCTCCTGCAATCAAGCCATCACCTGAGGCTGATTGCAGGAGGTGTAATGTTATTGTATGCTGGTGTATTTCACAATAAATTATATTATCCACATCACTCCTGAAGCTTGCTATTCCTTGTGTCAGTCCACACATCTCTGGTCATATCCGGATTACTGACACCTGAGCAATGAGCTGAGCATGCGCAGACCCCAGCAATGACCTGAGCACGTGCAGACCCGAGCAATGAGCTGAGCACACGCAGACCAGAGCGATGAGATGAGCACGCGCAGACCCGAGCAATGAGCTGAGCACGCGCAGACCCGAGCAATGAGCTGAGCACGTGCAGACCCGAGCAATGAGCTGAGCACGTGCGGACCCCAGCAATGAGCTGAGCACGCGCAGACCCCAGCAATGAGCTGAGCACGCGCAGACCCAAGCAATGAGTTGAGCACGCGCCGACCCAAGCAATGAGCTGAGCACGCGCAGACCCCAGCAATGAGCTGAGCACGCGCAGACCCGAGCAATGATCTGAGCATGCGCAGACCCCAGTAATGAGCTGAGCATGCGCAGACTCCAGCAATGAGCTGAGCACGCACAGACCCCAGCATTGAGCTGAGCACGCGCAGACCCCAGTAATGAGCTGAGCATGCGCAGACTCCAGCAATGAGCTCAGCATGCGCAGACCCGAGCAATTAGCTGAGCACATGCACACCCCAGCAATGAGCTGAGCACGCGCAGACCCGAGCAATTAGCTGAGCACGCGCAGACCCCAGCAATGAGCTGAGCACGCGCAGACACGAGCAATGAGCTGAGCACGCGCAGACCCGAGCAATGAGCTGAGCACGTGCAGACCCGAGCAATGAGCTGAGCACGTGCGGACCCCAGCAATGAGCTGAGCACGCGCAGACCCCAGCAATGAGCTGAGCACGCGCAGACCCAAGCAATGAGTTGAGCACGCGCCGATCCAAGCAATGAGCTGAGCACGCACAGACCCCAGCATTGAGCTGAGCACGCGCAGACCCCAGTAATGAGCTGAGCATGCGCAGACTCCAGCAATGAGCTCAGCATGCGCAGACCCGAGCAATTAGCTGAGCACATGCACACCCCAGCAATGAGCTGAGCACGCGCAGACCCGAGCAATTAGCTGAGCACGCGCAGACCCCAGCAATGAACTGAGCACGCGTAGACCCGAGCAATGAGTTGAGCACGTGCAGACCCGAGCAATGAGTTGAGCACGTGCAGATCCGAGCAATTAGCTGAGTACGTGCAGACCCTAGCAATGAGCTGAGCAAATCCAGACCCGAGCAATGAGCTGAGCACGCGCAGACCCCAGCAATGAGCTGAGCATGCGCAGACCCCAGCAATGAGCTGAGCATGCGCAGACCCCAGCAATGAGCTGAGCACACGCACACCCCAGCAATGAGCTGAGCACGCGCAGACCCGAGCAATGAGCTGAGCACGCAGGTAAGTATCTTTAATAGCGTGTCTCTTCCGCATTAAAAATTCCTACCTGTTTGCCCATTTTTTATGTTTTTATTAAAGTTTCACTTTGTAGCTTTTGATAAGGATGAGAAAACTACAGTATATTGCTATACTATATAATTGTTAAGAAAAAAAAAAAAGTAGAGCACAAACATAACAATCTTTTTAGTGAAAATATATTAATTTTGTTTCATTGATACAATTTCTAGTTTCAATACTTTTACTGTTTATTTAATTTTTGGGTTTTTTTTTTGTTGTTTTTTTTGTATTTAATGGATGGTATAGCACTCCACCCCACCCGAGCGAAGTTCTCCTCAATCAGGTGACCAAGCAGACGTTGCGCCATCAGGCAGCTCGGTCCTCTAATGAGGAAAGTCGTCCTGTGCCAGGGTTTCTTTAGGAAAATACTTTGCATCCACGTGTCCGGCCCAGGTCCTTGCGATGAAAATCATCGTTGTGATTGCGGGCTGGGCTGCCGGCCTCCGAGCGTTTCTCACGTAGCGAGCATTTGTCGGTCCCCGGTGAGCCGTTGCACTGTACACTGTAAGTGTTTGTTTTTCTAGAGGGAATCCCAATTGCGTTTAATTGGGCTTGCTTCAAATTTACCAGCTTCGACTTTTATTTGCAACCTGTGCGTCGACCTATCCTAAGGAGTTTTTTTCCATTCGAAAACCGCATCCCCGCTTTTTGGAACGTGAGCGAAACCTGGCCGATCGGCGCTAGAAAAAAAAAAAAGGCACGTTGATCGTTTTCCTAAGGCATTGCTCATGGAATGGGAAATATTGCGTTTGTCCTTCTGGGAATGCAGATTGCTTAAGTGTTTCTGAACGTATTTATGGCGGGTGGTTGCACGCCATGAAGATTTATTGACCCTGGCGAGGCTTCTCGTGTGTCTGTTTCATGATTAACCACTTCCCGTCTGTATATAAACGGCCGGACGGTGGCAGTGCATGGGCGGGTTGGCGTTCATAAATGGCGCCCACCATTTTGGATTATGCACGCTCCCTAGGAACACCGATTGCTGAATAGCCCTGTACCGTGTGATCTCTGTGATCAATCACAGACATCTTGTGACATCTTGCTTACACCTGTTCATGTGATCACTGATTGGTCAGTCAGTGATCACATGAAGAGTAGTAAACAAGATGTCACTTCTTGCATCATTGCTTACTACGTGTGAAATCTGTGAATGATCACAGAGATCACATGGTACAGGGCTATTCACCACAGCCTTGTACCATGTGATAAGCTGTGACCAATCACAGCTCTCACAGTAGTTCTCAATGGCTGTAGGAATGCAGCCAGAGAGAAGGAGAAATTATTGATTTTACAGCCTTTATGGGTGTAAAAGCAATCAGTGTGAAAAAAAAAATAAAAAAATCATCATCCTCCACAAGTAGTACAGTGTCACTATGGTGACACTGCACTGCTAGGGTGACAGTATGTTAAAAAAAAAACTCACATAGATAATAATATAAAAAAAAATAAAAACTGTAAAAAAAAAAATTTTATAAAAAATTTTAATTTTTAGTTCTAAACTAATTTGGGTTATTTTTTTTACTAAAAAGATAACGGAATAAATTTTGGCCAAGATTTATGAAGAAAGATTATTTATTTGCAAAATTTTATAAGAAAAACACTTTTTAAAAAATTTTTTGGACTTTTTCATTTATATAGCGAAAAAAAAAATCCCAGTGGTGAATAAATACCACCAAAATAAAGCTTTATCTGTCTCAAAAGGGTAACAGTATGTAAAAACAAAAAACAAAAAAAACATAAATAATAATATTAAAAAAATTAAAAATGTAAAAAAATTATTTTTAAAAATTATAATTTTTGGTTATAAACTAATTTGGGTTATTTTTTTTTTTTTACTAAAAAGATAACGGAATACATTTTGGCCAAGATTTATGAAGAAAGATTATTTATTTGCAAACTTTTATAAGAAAAACACTTTTTTTTTAAATTTTTGGACTTTTTCATTTATATAGCGAAAAAAAAATAAAAATCCCAGCGGTGAATAAATATCACCAAAATAAAGTTTTATCTGTCTAAAAAAAATGCTAAAAAATTCATATGGGTACAGTGTTGCATGACCGCGCAATTGTCATTCAAAGTGTGACAGCGCTGAAAGCTGAAAATTGGCCTGGACTGGGAGAGGGTGAAAGTGTCCGGACTGGAAGGGGGGGAAAGTGTCCGGACTGGAAGGGGGGGAAAGTGTCCGGACTGGAAGGGGGGGAAAGTGTCCGGACTGGGAGAGGGTGAAAGTGTCCGGACTGGAAGGGGGGGAAAGTGTCCGGACTGGAAGGGGGTGAAAGTGTCCGGACTGGAAGGGGGGGAAAGTGTCCGGACTGGAAGGGGGTGAAAGTGTCCGGACTGGAAGGGGGGGAAAGTGTCTGGACTGGAAGGGGGGGGGGAAGTGTCCGGACTGGAAGGTGGGGAAAGTGTCCGGACTGGAAGAGGGGGAAAGTGTCCGGACTGGAAGGGGGTGAAAGTGTCCGGACTGGAAGGGGGTGAAAGTGTCCGGACTGGAAGGGGGTGAAAGTGTCCGGACTGGAAGGGGGGGAAAGTGTCCGGACTGGAAGGGGGTGAAAGTGTCCAGACTTGAAGTTGTTAATACACTTTTTTTTCGGCTCGGAGATCCAAGAGGACGTTTCAGCCGCGTCCGCCGAAGCGGTAGCGTGGCTTTGTACGGCTTTCGCATCAAGCTCTGCCAACTGGTGGCGAGGTGAAAAAGACGCCATGGCAGATGAGGAAAGGGAGAAGCTGGTTGAGAAGTATGGGGAACAGTGGCGTCCGTGGCAGGTGCGGGGGGTGCGGTGATTTAAAAAGGAGCCAAACAACTATTTGATAATAAATGGCTTCATATGATCATCATCATTCAATAAAAGAGCATTTTTTGGCAGATCCGTCATATTTTCAATATCAATGACAAAAGTTCACAATGTCTGCCAGGGGATGCAAACTTTTGAGCACAACTGTATATAGGTAGCACTACCCCCTTAGGAGTTGTTGAGTTTTTGGTCCCCTAAAGCACTGGACAGCCAGGCTACACGGATTTTCTTCCACACCTGCACGCTGAAGTCACTAAACAGTCCTTGAGCTTGGTTTTGATGTTTTATTAAGGGGCTTTGAACTTGGATGGGGTTGAGGGATGCATGGGAAGCCCAAGGAACTGCAAACTTGAGGACAAACTCCTTATCAACGATGTACAGGTATGGACAAAATAGTCTTTCCTCTGAGAGCATTCCACCTCTCTGGTGTACCTCCTCAGACCTCAGATGATTCCTCCTCTTCTCTCAGCTGACTGAGAGTATCCCTGGGCAAGGGGACCCAGACACTGCAGCTTAGAAAAACAGTCACAGATGAGCAGCAAGTTGGGTTTTCCACCTGACTGCCCTCTCCACTTATCTGGTCCAGGGGGTGTGGGATTATTCACTCTGTCTCTCCCATGAGCTTGTGGGTTGGTAGTTGCCTTCAGGCCTTATGGTGGGCTGGCTCCTGCCGTGCTCCACAGGCTGTCCTCTCTCAGGGACAGCCTCTCCTCAGACCCCAGATGATTCCTCCTCTTCTCTCAGCTGCCTGAGGGTATCCCTGGGCAAGGGAACCCAGAAATTCCAGCTTAGCAAAACAGTCACCAATAAGAAGCAAGTTGGGTTTTCCACCTGACTGCCTTCTCCACTTATCTGGTCCAGGGGGTGTGGGATTACTCACTCTGTCTCTCCTATGAGCTTGTGGGTTGGTTGCTGAGTTCAGGCCTTACGGTGGGCTGGCTCCTTCCGTGCTCCACAGGCTGTCCTCTCTCTGAGACCTCTCCTCAGACCCCAGATGATTCCTCCTCTTCTCTCAGCTGCCTGAGGGTATCCCTGGGCAAGGGGACCCAGACACTGCAGCTTAGCAATACAGTCACAGATGAGCAGCAAGCTGGGTTTTCCACCTGACTGCCCTCTCCACTTAACTGGTCCAGGGGGTGTGGGATTACTCACTCTGTCTCTCCCATGAACTTGTGGGTTGGTAGCTGCCTTCAGGCCTTACAGTGGGCTGGCTCCTTCCGTGCTCCACAGGCTGTCCTCTCTCGGAGACAGCCTCTCCTCAGACCCCAGATGATTCCTCCTCTTCTCTCAGCTGCCTGAGGGTATCCCTGGGCAAGGGAACCCAGAAACTGCAGCTTAGCAAAACAGTCACCAATAAGAAGCAAGTTGGGTTTTCCACCTGACTGCCTTCTCCACTTATCTGGTCCAGGGGGTGTGGGATTACTCACTCTGTCTCTCCTGTGAGCTTGTGAGTTGGTAGCTGAGTTCAGGCCTTATGTTGGGCTGGCTCATTCCGTGCTCCACAGGCTGTCCTCTCTTTGAGACAACCTCTCCTCAGACCCCAGATGATTCCTCCTCTTCACCCAGCTGCCTGAGGGTATCCCTGGACAAGGGGGCCCAGAAACTGCAGCTTAGCAATACAGTCACAGATTAGAAGCAAGTTGGGTTTTCCACCTGACTGCCCTCTCCACTTATCTGGTCCAGGGGGTGTGGGATTACTCACTCTGTCTGTCCTGTGAGCTTGTGGGTTGGTAGCTGCCTTCAAGCCTTATGGTGGGCTGGCGCCTGCCGTGCTCCACAGGCTGTCCTCTCTCAGGGGGACGTTGAGGCAGAGAGATCCTCTTCTTAGCTTCTACCTGTATGTAGGCCCCTGTCCTGGACCCCCTCCCACTCCAGCCCTCACTTCATCTTCCACCCGACCCACTTCTCCCCTGCTGATCAGGCTCTCTCATACATAAGGGAAAAACTAACCCCATGTCAAGCCTCCTGCTTGGGGATTGGTCAGAGTGCCCGGAGCATGCAGATCAGCCCCTCCCCACCCCCACTCACTGCCTTCCAGAAACTTCTCAAGCTTCCAGAGCAAGGGGATGTACCAGGGAAATGACCTGCAGAGCCCTCAGTCCTGACCTAGAGTAAGAAAAGAGAGGAGAAACGAGTAAGAAAAGAGAGGAGAAACCTCTAAGTGTAAACTGTAAAAACTTGAATTATTGCACATGAAAGACAGCAACTTACAGGAGGGTAGATAAAAAAAGGCACTTCGATATCCATCAATGGGGTTGTAGCCACGGTGCACAGCATAGTGTGCAGTTCAAGATGATGATCTGTCATCTGTCAGTGTCAGGTATAAGCGGCCGGCAAGATGGAAGAGGTCTGGCACCGAGGCTTGGAACGCATCGTGGAGCGCAGCGTGTGCGCGATGACGTCACCGGGCATCATGAGACGTGTTTCCTGAGCACGCACTGTGAGACGGCAGTCCCAGCGCACTCCTTTGTCAAGCTGATGGTGTTGGAACGGTTCTGTTGGTAAAAGACGTATAGGGATATGCAGAAACAGAGGACCCCCTGATGTGTACCAGCCTCCCCCCAACCACCTGGCTGACTCATCCCAGGCTGCTACTCAATCTCTGCCTAAAAAACGAGCTAGTTCCCCCTATCTATACCTGGGGGGGAAAAACATTGCACAGCCATTCATCCCTTCCCTGCGAACTAGGCAAAAACAAATGTTCTTTAGCCACTTCAAGTCCGGACACTTCCACCCCCTTCCAGTCTAGGCCAATTTTCAGCTTTCAGTACTGAAACAATCTGAATGACAATTGCGCGGTCATGCTACACTGTACCCATATGACTTTTTATGCATTTTTTTTTAGACAGATCAAACTTTATTTTGGTGGTATTTATTCACCACTGGGAATTTTTTTTTTATATATATATATATATATATATATATATATATATATATATATATAAATGAAAAAGCCCAAACATTTAAAAAAAAAGTGTTTTTCTTATAAAATTTTGCAAATAAATAATCTTTATTCATAAATATTGGTCAAAATGTATTCAGTTATCTTTTTAGTAAAAAAAAAAAACCCAAATTAGATTATAACCAAAAATTATAATTTTTTCAAATTTTTTTTTACATTTTTATTTAATTTTTTATATTATTATTTATGGCTTTTTTTGTTTTGTTTTTTACATATTGTCACCCTAACAGTACAGTGTCACCATACTATACACTGTACTACTTGTGGGGGGTGATGAAGATTTTTTTTTTTTTTCTTACACTGTTTGCTTTTCACATAAAGGCTGTAAATCAATCATTTCTTCTTCTCTCTGGCTGCATTCTTGCAGCAATTCAGAACTACTGTGTGAGCTGTGATTGGTCACAGCTTGTTACATGGTACAAGGCTGTTGTGAATGGTCCTGTACCATGTGACCTCTGTGATCATTCACAAATTTCACACCTAGTAAGCAATGATGTCAGGAAATTACATCTTTCTTACTACTCTTCATGTGATCACTGATTGGCCAATCAGTGATCACATGATCGGGACCTCGCACAGAGGTCCCGTACAGTGATCGGTGTTCTGCTGTGCCCTGTGGACACAGCGTGCACCAGATCACGGTGCCACACACTCCCGGGCAATGGATGGGGGGGGACATTTAGAAACATCGACCCGCATCAGCAGTGCTCCTGTCCGGCCGTTTATCGGCAATGGGCCGGATGGGAGGCGGTTAAGCTATTTTCTCTTCTGAACGAATGTTCTTTTTTTTTTTTTATAATGGGTATTAGTAAAATACCACATTATGGCCACTAGATGGAGCTGAGGATCATAGGAAATGAATACAAAGTAATAACTCTAGAGAATTCTGGAGCTTTGGAGTGAGTGCTGATGGGCGCAAAATACAAAGGTTCAAGACACTTCAGGAATTTTAGTCCAAATTTTTATTTATATACAGTTTCAAGATAATCCAACCCGTTTTGGGGGGGTACTGCCTCCCACCTCTTCAGGGCTGAATCCTCGGATACAGTTAGACTGGCGGTGTGCTGGAATTAAGATGCCCATAATGAGGTTTAGAACTGAGCTGTCAGATCGGTTGCCTTGACAACTTGACTGAAACTTAATTATAGGTTTCTTAATTCAATCTCACCGCCCATCCGATCATATGCAAGGCTTCAGCCCTGAAGAAGGGGAACATTTCCTCCGAAACGTGTTGGCTTCTTTTAAAACTCTATATAAAAAAAAATTGGACTAAATTTCTTCACATATAGTTACAGTGAAGGAAATACATATTTTCTCCCCTGCTGATGTTGAATGTTCGCCCCTCACAAAGAAATGATCGGTCTAAAAATCGAATGTTCGGTGTATTGTAACACTGAGAGACAGAATACAACAACAAATTCAGCAGAAATGCGTCTAACAAATGATGACGGATCTGCATGTTCATGAGGGAAATAAGGATTTGATCCCCTTCACAAAACATGACTTAGTACTTTGTGGCAAATCCCTTGTTGGCAATCACAGAGGTCAGATGTTTCCTGGAGTTGGCCCCCCGGTTCTCACACATCTCAGAAGGGATTTTGGCCCAATCCTCTTGGCAGATCCTCTCCAAGTCATTAAGGTTTGGTGGCTGATGTTTGGCAACTCGAAATTTCAGTTCCCTCCACAGATTTTCAATCGGATTCAGGTCTGGAAACTGGCTAGGCCACTCCAGGACCTTAATGTGCTTCTTCTTGAGCCGCTCCTTTGTTGCCTTGGCCGTGTGTTTTGGGTCATTGTCATGCTGGAACAGCCATCCACGACCCATTTTCAATGCCCTGGCTGAGGGAAGAAGGTTCTCACCCAAAATTTGATGGTACATTGCCCTGTCCATCGTCCCTTTGATGTGGTGCAGTTGTCCTGTCCCTTTAGCAGAAAAACATCCCCAAAGCAGAATGTTTCCACCACCATGTTTCACAGTTGGGATGGTGTTCTTCCTCCTCCTCCAAACACGGCGAGTTGAGTGATGCCAAAGAGCTGGATTTTAGTCTCATCTGACCACAACACTTTCCACCAATCCTCCTCTGCATCATTCAGATGTTCAGTGGCAAACTTCAGACGGGCCTGGACATGTGCTTTCTTGAGCAGAGGGACCTTGCGGGCACTGCGGGATTTCAGTCCTTGTCGGCGTAGTGTGTTACCCATTGTTCTCTTGGTGACTGCGGTCCCAGCTGGCCGGAGATCATTGACAAGATCCTCACTCGTAGTTCTGGGATGATCCCTCACTGTTCTCATGATCATTGACACTCCACGAGGGGAGATCTTGCACGGTGCACCAGACCTAGGGAGACTGACAGTTGCTTTGTGTTTCTTCCATTTGCGAATGATTGCACCGACTGTTGTCACCTTCTCACCAAGCTGCTTGGCCATAGTTTGGTAGCCCAGTCCAGCCTTGTGTAGGTCTACAATCTTGTCCCTGACATCCCTGGACAGCTCTTTGGTCTTTGCCATGGTGGAGAGTTTGGAATCTGATGGTTTGATTGCTCCTGTGGACAGGTGTCTTTTATACAGGTAACAAAATGAGATTAGCAGCACTCCCTTTAAGAGACTGCTTCTAATCTCAGCTTGTTACCTGTGTGAAAGACACCTGGGAGCCAGAAATCCTGCTGAATGATAGGGGATGGAATACTTATTTCCCTCACGAACATGCAGATCAGTCATCATTTGTTAGACGCATTTCTGCTGAATTCGTTGTTGTATTCTGTCTCTCAGTGTTACACCGAACATTCCATTGTTAGACCGATCATTTCTTTGTGAGGGGCGAACAGTCAGCATCAACAGGGGAGCAAATACACATTTCCTTCACTGTATATAGTTAGTCAGTTTGAAAAAAGAAACACTGTTTCAACCAACAGAAAAAAACGATTAGAAAAGTTCCACGTACACAGTCGTATGTACACGGTTGTTCTAGAAGAACAATCCAGTGGTGGTGGGGGGGGGGAAATCTGTTCAAATTTCCCAGGCCTCCTGACATGTCATGAATTTTATTAGTGGGCACTCCTCAACACATACCCAAAGCTTTATAGCCACTTTTGTTTTCTATGGTTGAACTGGATGGAGGGTTTGTCTTTTTTCAGCCAGACTAACTATGCACTATGTACTGTATGTCGTCTTTGAAGCAGCAGCCCAAGACCGGAACAAGGTTCAGCCTACACTGCTCATACACTGTGTACCGGCCCCTTTGAAGAACGACTCATTCTGGGATTAAATCCAGAAGTACCAACTTCTATCAGTCCAGAGCTCCCATATACACACACGCCAGCAGAGAGCGCTAGAGGGAATTAGAAAGTGAATGTCACCAAATGGTTACATTTATCTGATAATTCCTTCGGGTGGTCATGAAATAAACACAGAATGAGAGTACCTGCAGATTGCTGGAAAAAAGGCTGCGCAACGTTTGTTTTTTATTAAATAGACCCCATAACTTGTTTTTTATATAACATATTTAAATTCATTTTGTTAAAGCACAGTGTATCCTGAACATTTTGTTTTATTATCTTTTTTTACCCTTTCCATCTTTTGTTGCTTCTCGGTGTTGCCGATCTCCATCAGCCTCTTGGCAGCCACTTGCTGCTTACATGCATTCCACTTATGGTTGCATGACATTTCTCCTAGATTGTAAGCTCCCAGGATCAGGCCCTCCTATCCTTCTTGTATTGTTGCTGTATTGTCTCCCGTTATATTGTAAAGTGCTGAGCAAACTGTTGGCGCCATAAATCCTGTATAATAATAATAATAATAATATATAAATCCTGTATAATAATATATAAATCCTGTATTATAATAATAATAATAATAATATATAAATCCTGTATAATAATAATAATAATAATAATATATAAATCCTGTATAATAATAATAAATAAATCCTGTATAATAATAATATTATAGTATAATATTATATTGATATTATTATTAAAAAAACAAATATATATTATATATATATATATTTTTTATATATATTTTTATTCATTTTTATTATTATTAGTAGTAGTAGTAGTAGTAGTAGTAGTATTATTAATATTATTATTAATATTATTATTATTATTATTATTATTATTATTATTATTATTAATAATAATAGTAGTAGTATTTTATTTTTATCATTATTATTATTTTTATATTATTAATGTATTATTATTATTATTAGCAACGCTTAACACTGAAGCAATATTTGCAGGCCCAACATAACCTTGCTTTTCATATATAACAATATTAATAATAATAATAATAATAAGAAGAAGAATATTAGCTGAAGCAATACTTGCAGGCCCAAATATTTTTTTTTTCGTTTTAGAATTGCAAACCCTAATGAATTAAATTCATTTTGTTAAAGCACAGTGTATCCTGAAAATTTTTTTTTTTATTATTTTTTTTTACCCTTTCCATCTTTTGTTGCTTCTCGGTGTTGCCGATCTCTGTCAGCCTCTTGGCAGCCACTTTCTGCTTACATGCATTCCACTGATGCTTGCATGACATTTCTCCTAGATTGTAAGCTCCCAGGATCAGGGCCCTCCTATCCCTCTTGTATTGAACTGTATTGTTGCTGTATTGTCTCCCGTTATATTGTAAAGTGCTGAGCAAACTGTTGGCGCCATAAATCCTGTATAATAATAATAATATATAAATCATGTACAGTATAATAATAATAATAATATATAAATCCTGTATAATAATAATAATATATAAATCCTGTATAATAATAATAATATTATAGTATAATATTATATTGATATTATTATTAAAAAACCAAATATATATTTTATTTGCTTCTCGGTGTTGCCGATCTCTGTCAACCTCTTGGCAGCCACTTTCTGCTTACATGCATTCCACTGATGGTTGCATGACATTTCTCCTAGATTGTAAGCTCCCAGGATCAGGCCCTCCTATCCCTCTTGTATTGAACTGTATTGTTGCTGTATTGTCTCCCGTTATATTGTAAAGCGTTGAGCAAACTTGGGCGCTATATATATCCTGTATAATAATAATAAAAATAATAATAATAATATATAAATCCTGTATAATAATAATAATAATCCAGTATAATAATAATAATAATAATAAAACTCATATTATTATTTATTATTATTATTAATAATAATATATAAATCCTGTATAATAATAATAATAATAATAATAATAATATATAAATCCTGTATTATAATAATAATAATAATAATAATAATATAAATCCTGTATATTAATAATAATAATAAGAATGTGTTACATAAATCCTGTATAATAATATAAAAAATCCTGTATAATAATAATAATAATAACAATTATAAATAAATCCTGAATAATAATAATGTTTTATATAAATCCTGTATAATAATAATATATAAATCCTGTATAATAATAATATATAAATCCTGTATAATAATAATAATAATAATAACAATTATAAATAAATCCTGAATAATAATAATGTTTTATATAAATCCTGTATAATAATAATATATAAATCCTGTATAATAATAATATATAAATCCTGTATAATAATAATAATAATAATAATTTCTATGGGTGGGCTCCCAGATGGTGACAACAATGGACCATGCTTGCGTTATTTTACACCGTAACGGGAAGTGCCTGAACAAGGACCTCCATGGCGGGATCACCAGGGATTATTTTTATTAAAAGCTTCAGATGTTAAAATAATGAAAATATCTCTTGAACTGACATCAAAGTGTTAAAGGTTCTATGAGATTTTAGCGTCTGAATTACCATCTACTTTAATGGCCGATTAATATACAACTACCTGTTCAGACAAGCCACGGGGGTTACATTTGGACCCTCAACGCTTCTACAGTGACGGCCGAACTTGGCTTCAACTCATCTCTCCCAGCTGAAAGAGAGAGCGAGAGGGAAAATGAAATCCTGTGTGTCAGGGTGGCCTGATACAGGGAGATCATAAAAGCTGCGGAAGGCCCAAATTAAAAAAGGATTTAAAAAAAATCAATTTAACAAACGTGATTTCTCTAATCGGGTTCAACAACTCTGAGCTGGTGTCTACAATAGATATTTTTTTTAATTTTATTTTTTTTTTTTGCATGTATGAGCATTTGTATTAACCCCTCACCTACCGGGGACTTCTACCCCCCCCCCCCCCCTTCCTGCCCAGGCCAATTTTCAACTTTCAGCGCTGTCGCACTTTGAATGACAATTGCGCGGTCATGCAACACTGCCACCCATGTGACATTTTTATAATTTTTTTCACACAAATAGAGCTTTTTGTTTTGGTGGTGTTTAGTCACCACTGAGTTTTTTCCTTTTTTCTTAAAGAAAACAAAAAAACACCTGCAACTATTGCAAAAAAAAAATAATAGAAACATGAAAATGTCTGTTAGAAAATTTTGCAAATAAATAACATTTCTTCATAAATTTAGGTCAAAATGTATTCTGCTGCATTTCTTTGGTGAAATAAATAATAATAATTGAATTTGTATTTTTTTTCCAATTTTTCTATTATTTTTTCTATTTTTTTTTTTTGCTATTTTATTTTTCAGTACACTGTGACCAAAGCCATACAATGTTACCATAATAACACTGAACTACTCTGGGCGAGTGATTAGGATTTTTTTTTTTAACATATTATGATTGCTAAGACTGATGTATTTCATTGATATTTGCAATCGTTGTTATTGATTGAAACTGATTGATTAATCACCACTGAGTTTTTTTATTTTTTGCTAAATTATACAAAAAACACCTGAAACTTTTGAAAAAAAACGTTCTTTTCTTCGTTTTGGTTATAAAATTTTGCAAATAAATAAAATGTCTTCATAAATTTAGGTCACAATGTATTCTGATACATTTCTTTGGTGAAAATAATAATAATAATAGTAATTTAATTTGTTTTTTTTTTTAAATGTTTTTTATATTTTTTTATTTTATAAATTTTTTATATTTTTATAAATATTTTTCTTTTTTTAACTATTTTATTTTTCAGTACACTGTGACCAAAGCCATACAATGTTACCATAGTAACACTGAACTACTCTGGGCAAGTGATCAAGAATTTTTTTTTTTAACACATGATGATTGCTAATACCGATGTATTTCATTGATATTTGCAATCGTTGTTATTGAATGAAACTGATTCATTAATCCCCACTGACTTTTTAAATTTTTTGCTAAATAAAACAAAAAAAAACAAACTTTTTTTTTAAAAACCTGCACTTTTCTTCATTTCGGTTATAAAATTTTGCAAATAAATAAAATTTCTTCATAAATTTAGATCAACATGTATTCTGCTACATTTCTTTTGGTGATAATAATAATTGAATTTGTATTTTTTTTTTCAAATGTTTCTATTATTTTTTATTACATTTTTCTTTTTTTTTTTTTTACTATTTTATTTTTCAGCACACTGTGACCAAAGCCATACAATGTTACTATAGTAACACTGAACTACTCTGGGCGAGTGATCAGGATTTATTTTTTTTAACACATGATGATTGCTAATACCGATGTATTTCATTGATACTTGCAATCGTTGTTATTGAATGAAACTGATTCATTTAGTCTTTTGCTGTGATTAGCTGTGATTGGGCAAAGCTGATCACATGATATAGGTGGGCTGGGATTGGCCCTGTCTGTATCATGTGACTGCCTTGCCAATGGGACATCTGGATGATATGAGGGCTGCTTCCATACACAGAGGATCTCCTACGGAAACTATTTTATATCGGGGGTAAGAAGGGCCAAATTTCAAAATAGGCACTGCAGGCAATTGCCTACAGGCGCCCTTCCTAGGGGGGTGCCCGTCTGTATGAGTTTTTTTTTTTACACCTGTCCCGAGGACCCCTGGAAATGAAGGTCAGCTGAGCTGCTTGCAGATGTAACCAAACCAGATGCTGGCCCCTACCTCTTCTGGTCTCCAGCAGCTGATCAAGTGTTTCTATTGGCGAATTGACGCTTGCAGTGATTGGACGGGACTTGGGAGGGGGTGTGGCTGCCTTGGAGGTGTCGCAGGCTCAGTCTGGTTGCAGACACTGTGAATGCAGCCATCCCTGTTCCAGTAGGTACTGGGGGAGGGAGGTGAGTGGAGGAGTGCGGGCAGGGGACAGTGAGGATCTCTCTAGGCGGAGGAGAGAGGGCACTGGGAGTGAGTCCCTGTCAGTGATGGAGGAGTCTCTGTACAGCAGTCCTGCACACAAAAGAGGGATGAAGGGGATCACACTGAACAGGTCACTCTGTACACAATGCAGCATCACCCCCTCCACAGAGTTGTGAGGGGGCTGTAGTCACCAGAGTTCCCTCACCAAAGTGCAAGGGGACCTCTGCGGACTCTGATGTAAAGGGGACCTCTACGGACCCTAATGTAAAGGGTACCTCTGCGGACCCTGATGTAAAGGGGACCTCTGCGGACCCTGATGTAAAGGGGACCTCTGCGGACCCTGATGTAAAGGGGACCTCTGCGGACCCTGATGTAAAGGGGACCTTTGCGGACCCTGATGTAAAGGGGACCTCTACGGACCCTGATGTAAAGGGAACCTCTGCGGACCCTGATGTAAAGGGGACATCTGCGGACCCTGATGTAAAGGGGACATCTGCGGACCCTGATGTAAAGGGGACCTCTGCGGACCCTGATGTAAAGGGGACCTCTGCGGACTCTGATGTAAAGGGAACCTCTGCGGACTCTGATGTAAAGCGGACCTCTGCGGACCCTGATGTAAAGGGGACCTCTGCGGACCCTGATGTAAAGGAAAACTCTGACGTAAGAGGGAACACTGTGGACCTTGATGTAGAAGGGAACACTACTGATTGTGATCTAAAGGAGGGGGGCTTAGGTTACCAGAGACCCGCTTACATCAGAGTTCCCCTTACAACAGAATCCTCAGAGTTCCCCTTTACATCAGGGTCTGCTGAGGTCTGCCTTGCATTGTAAGGGGGAACCCTGCAGACTCTGGTGTAAAGAAGAACTCTGGTGTAAAAGGAAACACTGTGGACCCTGATGTAGAGGGGATCACTACTGACTGTGATGTAAAGGGGGAACCCTGCAGACTCTGACTCTGCTATCTCTCTGATGGGTTTGTTTGTTTTTTCAGCCTAATGATGGCTTCACTGATAGTGACAGCTCTTTGGATCTCATCTTGAGAGTTGACAGCAACAGATTCCAAATGCAAATAGCACACTTGAAATGAACTCTGGACCTTTTATCTGCTCATTGTAATTGGGATAATGAGGGAATAACACACACCTGGCCATGGAACAGCTGAGAAGCCAATTGTCCCATTACTTTTGGTCCCTTAACAAGTGGGAGGCACATATGCAAACTGTTGTAATTCCTACACCGTTCACCTGATTTGGATGTAAATACCCTCAAATTAAAGCTGACAGTCTGCAGTTAAAGCACATCTTGTTCATTTTATTTCAAATCCATTGTGGTGGTTTATAGAGCCAAAAATGTTAGAACTGTGTCGATGTCCCAATATTTATGGAGCTGACTGTATGTGTCTCAGGTGAGGTGCCTAAAAGAGCAGACCACACCGCTCCATCTCCACCATCAGGAGCCATGGGAAAGACCGGGTACTTTGAGGTGTTGCCCCTCGTGGTGAGTCTTTGCCCCCCACTTGTGACACAACTGTTTAGTCTCTATACAGTCTATCTGTGATTTTGACTTCAGTATTTTCCCTTGATCCAAAAATAAAAGTATCTCCTAACCCCAACCAGTACTGTCCTGCTGGTCCTGAGGGCTCATTAATGAAATGCCAAAGAATGATGACCCTTATGATGTACCTACCCTCCCCTTTGTCACCAGGGCCATGGATAAGGAGGTACCCCCAGTCGTCCTGTACGTGGCCCAGGCCAATGGGGGGGGGGGGGGCAGGCAGCTGGTTGAATCAGATGTGGGCAGAGCCAGAGAGGATGGCTTCTTCTCCCGTCCCTCCCGCTAGCTTTCAGCTGCTGCAGAGAGAGCCATACGAGGGGTCTGTTCCAGTAATTGTCACCCATCACACTCCCTGTGCACCATGCGTTTCCCCCTGCTGCCTAAACCCCCTGTGTGCCCCCACCCCCACAATGCTGCCGGCTTCTCTCCTCTCAATTCCAACGACATCGGCAAGCACACAATAGGATCCTTCAGGATGGAGAGTGGGGGAAAAGTCCGGTAAATTCATCACATTTACCAGCCCATTCCTTTCTTGAATAAACACAATGAGTGATCATAACCACTCACTGTGGTTGTTCATAACTGAAGCATAGTAAACTGTGGGGGGAGGGTTTTGGTGGAGGGGCCCTGTCAGGTTGGCTGTATGGGGCCCCGTGGTTTCTAACAGAAGCTCTGCTTGTCACCACACCAATAACATCAACTTACTGCTGGTTGCAGGCTCTGCTGCTGCTTTCCCCTGGATTCTGGTAGGTTCCAGAATTGAATAGGTGGAGGAGAAAGACCCTCATCTTCATATTCATGCACCGTCAGCTAGTCCCTGGCAAGAAAAATGGCCAGTATGGGGACTGAAGTGTGTATATATAGTCTGGGGCCTTGAACAGTAGGGTCATGGTTCCTATGGGAGAAGACCCAGCCCAAGGGCTGAGGACCTCTTGGCTGATAGCTTCAGCTTAGAAGAAATCTATCTGAGCCCCAGCTCCAGCTAGAGCTAGGAGGCCCATGTCTAGAGCTCCTGAAACACAGTGCAGAAAGTTCACTGAGGATCTGACCTGAGGCATCCAGTACAGAGGCTGGCTGGTACTGCAGGAATGCATGGGAGGACAGGCCTAAAGATCCCAGAGACTGTCCATGTCACCTTTTGGCAGAGCTCGCTTGCAATCTATGATCCTTACCATACATGCATATCACCCTTCTGGCTAGGTTGCTAACAGTGCAGGTAAATTATTTCTCTGGCTCCCCTTTAATAGAGGATCAGTGTTTACTTGCTTTTGGCTGTTCTGTGTTCTGCTGGTTGCAGGCTCTGCTGCTGGTTTCCATGAGATTCTGGTAGGTTCCAGAATTGAATGGGTGGAGGAGACAGACCCTCATCTTTGTATTCATGCACCCTCAGCTAGTCCCTGGCAAAAAGAATGGCCAGTAGGGGGCTGAAGTGTGTATACATAGTCTGGGGCCTTGAACAGTAGGGTCCTGGTTCCTATGGGAGAAGACCCAGCCCAGGGCTGAGGACCTCTTGGCTGATGGCTTCAGCTTAGAAGAAATCTATCTGAGCCCCAGCTCCAACTAGAGCTAGGAGGCCCATGTCCAGAGCTCCTGAAACACAGTGCAGGAAGTTCACTGAGGATCTGACCTGAGGCATCCAGTACAGAGGCTGGCTGGTACTGCAGGAATGCATGGGAGGACAGGCCTAAAGATCCCAGAGACTGTCCATGTCACCTTTTGGGAGAGCTTGCTCTAGTTTGCTGCCTCAGGCTTTACCTTTGCAAAGGGGTCCCTGGAGTTGTTGTTCACTAGTTACCAAACACAAGAGGGTAGCTGCAGCCTGAAGAGGCAGAACAGTTAGAGGTGTCCTCCATTATATTTCTGCGAGTTTGGAGTATCCCAAGCCTCACCAGCACCCTGCCCAAGGTATACTACCAAATAAACTCCAAAAAGACATGCACTGCCTGCTTTCTGAGTTGAGTGACTGTGAATCTCACAGGGAATGTATCACGTACCTGGTGGTGGAGGCCAATGGAGAGAGGGCTTCCCTTGCGGCTAGTTCTGGACTCCCCTGAGAGTGGGACAGCGGGAGTCAGGCCCAAAGTTGCACAGGTCGCCTGTAGGAGTGCTGGTTGGTGGTCCACTCAGAAGCACAGCTGGTGCACAGAAATAGGTCTGCAGGCCCTTCCGGGATTTAGATGTTTACTGGGTAGTTGGTTCAAGGCAAGGTCAGGTACCAGGTGGGAATCAGAGCAGACGTAGTCAGATGGGATAGCCGAGGTGTCAGGGCTCCGGGTATGACCAGAGGTGTGTGGACTGACACAGGGAAATGCAGGCTTCAGGTATAGAGTAAACAAGACAAATTATTAAAGACTAAACAACACAAACGCAATGCAAGGTAAACATAACACAGTGCAAACAACCCAACCTCCAACAGATAACTATATATACAAATCAAACGTAGTCGGGCGGGCCAGGTCAGTAGCAAACGGGCAAACAGGGTACCAGGAGCGAGCGGAAGAGTGGTCAGGAATAGCCGAGGTGAGGACAGGTGGAGTTCGTTCAGAGTCAGGATCAAAGCAGAATCAGGATCAGGCAGGAAGCAGACAGGATGCAGGTACAGGGGCTCATGGGAAACATACACCAAGGCCCTGACTGCAGGCCTGGCCACTCCTTAAATACACCTCCTGCAATCAGCCTCAGGTGATGACTTGATTGCAGGAGTGAGCTTCTGGCTGCTGAGAGCACCCGCTGGCTAGCCCTGGTACTGCAGCCCACATGGCAGGTGAGTCCCATCACCAGTGGTGAGTCCATTCCTGACACGAGGTCATACACAGAGGAGCGAGAGTATTTGTAATCCAAGCCGAGGTCAGATCAGGGGTAAAGTAGACAGGTCCAGGAGCAAGCCGATTCGATAACAAGAAATCACAGGTCACAATCACAGGAAACAGGGAACGGGGTACGGGGAGCTAGAGATCATCCAGCAACTTGAGGAAGTGATGAGCCTCCTTATAAAGGCCGTTTGGCACCAAACTGAGGCTGATGTGTACTTCTGCGGCCATGAAGAGCACTGGCAGAAATGCCAGATCTTCCAGAACTTCTGCCGTGGACAGGACCCTGACAGAATGGAACCTGGGGATAATACAGCTAGCCCAGTTCTGGGTTTGCGCAACAAATACTAGGACCGATTCACCTAGTAGTATTTCGTTGGCGTGTGGGAGGGAAAGCAAACTGCGTACACATATGTCCTGAACGGGATCTGAATCAAGGACCCCAGTAAGGCCAGTCAAACGCGCTAACCACTAAACCACTATTCTGCCTGTTTTTACCATCCCCACAACCAAAGATCTCTACTGGCACAGACGATTACAATAAACATCTCACATCAATGACCAACTCAGCCCTGAAAGACAAGCAGAACAGATGTGCCGAGAGCTCGGCTTGTTTTATATACACAGAGATGGCACATTCAGAGCCTCTGCTCCTCCGATGGAGCAGATAATGAGGAAACAACACAGATTTACTGACCTTCAAAGCAGCGGTGATGAAAAACAAGAAAACAACCCTGACATGACTGAACAAACACAGATCACCAATAAAATAAACACAGAGAATATTTTTTTTTTTTTAGAGAAGAACAAACACCACGTTATAAAAAGAAACGCATAAACACAGCCAACCCTTCTTTTAGTCATTGTGTTGGCTTCACCCCATTCCAACTGCGGCGGAACGGACAATAATTAGTACTGTCATCGTGTTTAAACTTGCTGCAGCTTTTCCCGAACCTCTTCTTGGGTTTGCCGTTACTTCCCAGCCGACGCTTCCAATTTATTGGCTTTTTTGAAGAATTCTTCCTCTCCCGATGCCAGGTACATCTCTACACTATGGAAATAAAACTCAGAGTCTCGTGGTGTTATTGGGTGTCCTTAAATCTTTTTCCAAAAATGATTCAATACTACTAGAGTATTGTTCTGTGTTGGCCACCGATCGATGAAGAAAGTTTGGGATTTAACCTCCGTAGCGGTCTGATTATGTCCATATTTCTGCGCTCAAAGCGGTACATTTATTTGCATGGAAATATGTCATTTTTTTTATTGTAGGCCTGTAATTTTTAGGAATAACTCACTGAAATCTGTCCGAACAAGAGTCTAGTAAACATCCCGGGGATGATAACATTTGAAACACGAAATCATAAATTATAATATAATAAATAATCATAAATAATAATAAATGTAATTCAATAATATAATCAAACCAAAAACACTGAAATGTGAAATAGAGCGCCAAGTTCGCACATCGCTGAGCTCAGTCGCAGAATCGTTTTCAGTGTCTGATGAGGAATTTCCCCCACGAATCATTATCACTCAATTCTGCAAGTGGTTCTGATTTACTATCGCTGTTCTCTAGCCGGTCTAAAACCGATTTTGACGCTTTTTTCGACGCCATGGGCGTTTCTCAGTTTCCAGGCAGAAAGAACAGTAAAAATGCAGGCAGGGCGCCGGACAAAGCACTCGGGACAAAATGTATGTGAAATGGTTTGATACAGGAATGTTATACTATGTGATTTTAGTGGATTTAGTGAATGTCACTTTTACAACTTTCAAGTTTCCCGCCAGTTCCGTCCCCCGTACGTCCCGACGTCGCAGGGAACGGAACCCGGAAGACAGATGCCGGCATCGGCCGGAGGACATTGCCGGGGACATCGGGGGAGTGCAGGACAAGGTAAGTGAAGAACAGATGCCGGAGCAGCGCTGCAGTGTACTCCTGAGTGTAGCTCAGGGGGGTTACCGCTTGTGGTGCTGAAACTTTACCCCGAGCTACACTCGGGAATACCACCAGGGGGGTTAAATCTTTTTCCAAAAACGATTCAATTCTACTAGAGCAGTGGTGGGCAGCCTTTTTTTTCAACTGAGCCAAATCTCGCCAAAACCACGATTGAAATTTATTTTGAGAGCCACATTTTTAAAACTGAAAATACGTCCCCCATATAGTAATTCATCCCCCATAGTATTTCATCCCCCATAGTAATTCATCCCCCATATAGTAATTCATCCCCCATATAGTAATTCATCCCCCATAGTAATTCATCCCCCATATAGTAATTCATCCCCCATAGTAATTCATCCCCCATAGTAATTCATCCCCCATATAGTAATTCATCCCCCATATAGTAATTCATCCCCCCTAGTAATTCATCCCCCATATAGTAATTCATCCCCCATAGTAATTAATCCCCCATATAGTAATTCATCCCCCCTATAGTAATTAATCCCCCATATAGTAATTAATCCCCCATAGTAATTCATCCCCCATATAGTAATTCATCCCCCATAGTAATTCATCCCCCATAGTAATTCATCCCCCATAGTAATTCATCCCCCCTATAGTAATTCATCCCCCATATAGTAATTCATCCTCCATATAGTAATTCATCCCCCCTATAGTAATTCATCCCCC
This sequence comes from Staurois parvus, assembly GCF_062004578.1. Taxonomy (NCBI): domain Eukaryota; kingdom Metazoa; phylum Chordata; class Amphibia; order Anura; family Ranidae; genus Staurois; species Staurois parvus. The sequence goes on along the minus strand of NW_028321742.1, from coordinate 65,214 downwards.
ATATAGTAATTCATCCCCCCTATAGTAATTCATCCCCCATAGTAATTCATCCCCCATATAGTAATTCATCCCCCCTATAGTAATTCATCCCCCATAGTAATTCATCCCCCCTATAGTAATTCATCCCCCATAGTAATTCATCCCCCATATAGTAATTCATCCCCCATATAGTAATTCATCCCCCATATAGTAATTCATCCCCCATAGTAATTCATCCCCCCTATAGTAATTCATCCCCCATATAGTAATTCATCCCCCCTATAGTAATTCATCCCCCCTATAGTAATTCATCCCCCATATAGTAATTCATCCCCCCTATAGTAATTCATCCCCCATATAGTAATTCATCCTCCATATAGTAATTCATCCCCCCTATAGTAATTCATCCCCCATAGTAATTCATCCCCCCTATAGTAATTCATCCCCCCTATAGTAATTCATCCCCCATATAGTAATTCATCCCCCCTATAGTAATTCACCCCCCCTATAGTAATTCATCCCCCATAGTAATTCATCCCCCTATAGTAATTCATCCCCCATAGTAATTCATCCCCCCTATAGTAATTCATTCCCCATAGTAATTCATCCCCCATAGTAATTCATCCCCCATATAGTAATTCATCCCCCATATAGTAATTCATCCCCCATAGTAATTCATCCCCCCTAGTAATTCATCCCCCATATAGTAATTCATCCCCCATAGTAATTAATCCCCCATATAGTAATTCATCCCCCCTATAGTAATTAATCCCCCATATAGTAATTAATCCCCCATAGTAATTGATCCCCCATATAGTAATTCATCCCCCAAAGTAATTCATCCCCCATAGTAATTCATCCCCCATAGTAATTCATCCCCCATAGTAATTCATCCCCCCTATAGTAATTCATCCCCCATATAGTAATTCATCCTCCATATAGTAATTCATCCCCCCTATAGTAATTCATCCCCCATATAGTAATTCATCCCCCCTATAGTAATTCATCCCCCATAGTAATTCATCCCCCATATAGTAATTCATCCCCCCTATAGTAATTCATCCCCCATAGTAATTCATCCCCCCTATAGTAATTCATCCCCCATAGTAATTCATCCCCCATATAGTAATTCATCCCCCATATAGTAATTCATCCCCCATAGTAATTCATCCCCCCTATAGTAATTCATCCCCCATATAGTAATTCATCCCCCCTATAGTAATTCATCCCCCCTATAGTAATTCATCCCCCATATAGTAATTCATCCCCCCTATAGTAATTCATCCCCCATATAGTAATTCATCCCCCATAGTAATTCATCCCCCTATAGTAATTCATCCCCCATAGTAATTCATCCCCCCTATAGTAATTCATCCCCCCTATAGTAATTCATTCCCCATAGTAATTCATCCCCCATAGTAATTCATCCCCCATATAGTAATTCATCCCCCATATAGTAATTCATCCCCCCTATAGTAATTCATCCCCCATATAGTAATTCATCCCCCATAAAAATTCATCCCCCATATAGTAATTCACCCCCATAGTAATTCATCCCCCATAGTAATTCATCCCCCATAGTAATTCATCCCCCCTATAGTAATTCATCCCCCATATAGTAATTCATCCCCCATAGTAATTCATCCCCCCTATAGTAATTCATCCCCCATATATTAATTCATCCTCCATATAGTAATTCATCCCCCCTATAGTAATTAATCCCCCATATAGTAATTAATCCCCCATAGTAATTGATCCCCCATATAGTAATTCATCCCCCATAGTAATTCATCCCCCATAGTAATTCATCCCCCATAGTAATTCATCCCCCATAGTAATTCATCCCCCCTATAGTAATTCATCCCCCATATAGTAATTCATCCTCCATATAGTAATTCATCCCCCCTATAGTAATTCATCCCCCATATAGTAATTCATCCCCCCTATAGTAATTCATCCCCCATAGTAATTCATCCCCCATATAGTAATTCATCCCCCCTATAGTAATTCATCCCCCATAGTAATTCATCCCCCCTATAGTAATTCATCCCCCATAGTAATTCATCCCCCATATAGTAATTCATCCCCCATATAGTAATTCATCCCCCATATAGTAATTCATCCCCCATAGTAATTCATCCCCCCTATAGTAATTCATCCCCCATATAGTAATTCATCCCCCCTATAGTAATTCATCCCTCCTATAGTAATTCATCCCCCATATAGTAATTCATCCCCCCTATAGTAATTCATCCCCCATATAGTAATTCATCCCCCATAGTAATTCATCCCCCTATAGTAATTCATCCCCCATAGTAATTCATCCCCCCTATAGTAATTCATCCCCCCTATAGTAATTCATTCCCCATAGTAATTCATCCCCCATAGTAATTCATCCCCCATATAGTAATTCATCCCCCATATAGTAATTCATCCCCCCTATAGTAATTCATCCCCCATATAGTAATTCATCCCCCATAAAAATTCATCCCCCATATAGTAATTCACCCCCATAGTAATTCATCCCCCATAGTAATTCATCCCCCATAGTAATTCATCCCCCCTATAGTAATTCATCCCCCTTATAGTAATTCATCCCCCATAGTAATTCATCCCCCCTATAGTAATTCATCCCCCATATATTAATTCATCCTCCATATAGTAATTCATCCCCCCTATAGTAATTCATCCCCCATATAGTAATTCATCCCCCCTATAGTAATTCATCCCCCATAGTAATTCGTCCTCCATATAGTAATTCATCCCCCATAGTAATTCATCCCCCCTATAGTAATTCATCCCCCATATAGTAATTCATCCCCCATAGTAATTCATCCCCCTATAGTAATTCATCCCCCATAGTAATTCATCCCCCCTATAGTAATTCATCCCCCATAGTAATTCATCCCCCCTATAGTAATTCATCCCCCCTATAGTAATTCATCCCCCATAGTAATTCATCCCCCATATAGTAATTCATCCCCCATATAGTAATTCATCCCCCATAGTAATTCATCCCCCATAGTAATTCAGCCCCCCTATAGTAATTCATCCCCCATAGTAATTCATCCCCCATAGTAATTCAGCCCCCCTATAGTAATTCACCCCCCATAGTAATTCATCCCCCATAGTAATTCATCCCCCATATAGTAATTCATCCCCCATAGTAATTCATCCCCCATAGTAATTCAGCCCCCCTATAGTAATTCATTCCCCATATAGTAATTCATCCCCCATATAGTAATTCATCCCCCCTATAGTAATTCATCCCCCATAGTAATTCATCCCCCATATAGTAATTCATCCCCCATAGTAATTCATCCCCCATAGTAATTCATCCCCCCATAGTAATTCATCCCCCCCATAGTAATTCAGCCCCCCTATAGTAATTCATTCCCCATATAGTAATTCATCCCCCATATAGTAATTCATCCCCCCTATAGTAATTCATCCCCCATAGTAATTCATCCCCCCTATAGTAATTCATTCCCCATATAGTAATTCATCCCCCATAGTAATTCATCCCCCCTATAGTAATTCATCCCCCATAGTAATTCATCCCCCATATAGTAATTCATTCTCCATATTGTGTCAATTCACTTACCTTTGCTCCGCGCATTCCTCTCGCCATGTTCCCGCGCTGTTCAGGTCTTCAGAGCACACTGTGAGAGGAGAGGAGTTCGTCACGCTGCCCTGCCTACATCCTGACAGCCAATGTTTTCCACGCTCCGCGGGCCGGATTAAAAGGTCCGCCGGGCCATATACGGCCCGCGTGCCGTAGTTTGCCCATTGCTGGGCTAGCTGCAGAGTCCTGACTTTTGGGGCCGCCAGAGAGGAGGGAGGGGAGCGGGCGCCCAGCACACAGAAGAGCCGCATGAAAGTGTGTAAAGAGCCGCATGTGGCTCACGAGCCGCGGCTTGCCGACCACTGTGCTAGAGTATTGTTCTGTGTTGGCCACCGATTCATGAAGAAAGTTTGGGATTTAAAGGGTAAGTTCACCTTTTCGCAAAAAAAATTAACACGTGAACCCACTCCAAATTTCCTGGCCACCCTTCTAGACCCCACTGCATATAGCGGCCATAATGCTCCTTGCTGAAGGCATAGCGGTCTATACACTGCAATGCACAGCCCTGGAGCGAGTATTCATCCTAATGCTAGCAATGGCAAGCACTGATTGGTTAGAATGACCATGTGAGCAGCAATAATACTACAAAGGGGCTGGCCTAGTGCAAAAAAAGACCCTGCAGGTCTGGTATGGGTGTAAGGGGGGGGGGGGGGGCTGCACACAAAAAAATGGTGTGCCTCCTCCTCCAATCCATATAAGACCCTTATCTGATGAGCACCCGAACCATACCAGGCCAAATACCCTCAAATCACCATGTACTGGTGAAAAACCAGCGTATCAATATATATCCAGCATTCCACCAATTAGGCTCCAGCTTAGAAAAATCCTCTCATATTCAATTAGTACATGTGAATAAAAAGAATACTCGCCATAGTGCAATATCATCCAGCAAATTTATTAAGGTAACAAAACCCCCCCATTAAAACCGCACTCACAATGAGTAAATAAATATACAGCGTTTGTTAATACTCAGAGCTACAAGCTCTGTCTCCAGCATCTCACCAGGCTGTCTGCACTCAAGATGGCGATGGTGCAATCACGTGATCCGTGAAGAAGTCATCTGACGAAACGCGTTAGGTGTGGCTAGCTGGTGACGTCACCACGCATGCTGATGCACGTGTCCGGACCATGTGATTGCACTATCGCAATGCAGGCAGGCTGGTGAGACTGCCCCCCCCCCACCGCACCTATCATCCTCCCTTTGCACCATACATTCTCCTCTGCTGCCCAGGCCCCCCTGAGTGCCCCCCACCCCCACAGTGCAGCTTGATTCCCACCGGCAGCTGCTAGCACACAATGGGAGCCTTCAGGATGGAGAGTGGGGGAAGGGTCTGGTCAATATGTTGCATTTACCAGCCCCTTCCTTTCCTGAATGAACACAATGAGTGAGCGGTACCGATCTCTCACTGTGTTCATTCATAACTGAAGCATAGTAAACTGTGTCTTTGCGGGTGGGCCCTGTCAGGTTGGCCGTATGGGGCCCCGTGGTTTCTAACTGCAGCCCTGCCTATCTTTAAGGGGGGGGGGGTAATTCTTCCCAGTAATCACAAGTATAAGGAGCATTCTTCCCACTGATCACCATACTGATGTACCATGAGTTGTAGTCATTTTTAGGGGTTCCGTGAGACCTGAAATTTTAATTAGGGGTTCCTCTGTCTCGAAAAGGTTGAGAGTCTACTCTAGAAGGAGCGGTACTGGGAGGTGGGTAGGGGGGGGGCAGAAACAAGGGGTGACTCAGAAGGGGGGAGTTCCTGCACCTACCCATATGGAAGAAATATATATTTGAAATATTTTTTAAAATATATTGAAATATTTCAACATATAAATATATATATATATATATTAGATTGTAAGCTCCCAGGATCAGGGCCCTCCTTTCCCTCTTGTATTGAACTGTATTGAACTGTATTGTCTCCCGTTATATTGTAAAGCGCTGAGCAAACTGTTGGCGCCATATAAATCCTGTATAATAAAAATATATATATATATATATTTATATGCATACTGCATGTCGAAATGCGTTTTTATTACAAAATATATGAAACATATTTTCAAAAATACATTTCAAACTATACTGCATGTCTTTAAAAATACAAATCTAAATTTTTGGAATGCAAATATAAAAATAAATGTTAAAATGACTTTTTTATACGTTTAAAAAAAATACATATTTTTTAAAAATATATTCTTCAGATTTTGTTTTATAAAAACGCATTTCAACATGCAGTATGCATGCAGTTTATTATGTTCTGTCCCCCCCCCCCCACAGGACAGAACATAATAAATTAGAAGTGCACATTCTTCTCCTGGAATTTCTGAAAAACTCCTCAGGATTAATCTCTTCTATTACACATCTAATATGCTTTCTATGGAGCCCCAGCAAAGTGATGATTAATTGAGTCTAGTCAAAGAGTCCTGTGTTTTTGTATTATCCGGGGAACATTAATTAAAAAAAAAAATGTAAATCTGGAAAAAATAAAACTTCCAAAAAAGACTATAACCAGAAGGGATGTCAATACTTTTACTGCAATAGTAAGCATATGGGGACAGGCATTTCCCACATGGAAGGAAAATATATTTGAAATATATTTTAAAAATATTCTTATTTTTATTTTTTATTATGTAATTTATGTAATTTTTATTACAAACTATATGAAAAATATTTTTAAAAATACATTTTGTTTTGAAACAAAGCCATGTGATCACCCTGTCAGCATTGATAAACAACTGTCTGTATATATTTTTAACCGCATGCCGCCCAGCCTCTGTAGAAATACGGCGGCAGGGTGGCACTCGCAGGCAAAACCACGTTTTAAAACATGTGTTATGTAAACAAATAGGGGGCGCGCGCGATCTGTCCCGCTGATCACCGCCGCAGATGTGAGTCGCCGGGTTACAGCGGCTCCTTAGCGGCTATGTCCCGGTGATCGGCGGCAAACAGTGACAGACAGTCTGTCACTTCCCTGTCAGCTCGAGGGTGAGCTGATCAAGAAAGAACAGTTTCTTTTTCTCGATCAGCCTTGTCCCATCCAGCACACACCTCCCCGCCCCGCCCCCTAGTAAAACACTCCCCTCACTCCTATATCCCTTCCCTGCAAAATAAAGTTAACCCCTTCCTCCCCAGTGCCATTAGTACAGTGTCAGTGTTTTTTTTTTTTTGCACTGATCACTGTATTAGTGTTTTTGGGGATGTCAGGGACCCCAAGTCAGTACCCCCCAATGTCAGAATGTCCACTGCAGTCCCACAGTCCCGCCATAAGTCGCTGCCATAATTTGCTGATCGCCGCGATTATTAGTATAAAAAAAAAACTAAAAATCCCAGTATCTTTCCCGCCATTTGTAAACGCTATAACTTTCACGTAAACCAATTAATTTACACGTATTGGGTTTTTTTTTTAGCAAAGACACGTCACAGAATGCATTTTGGCAGAAATTTATGACTAAATTAGATTTTTGCATTTTTTTTTTACTGGACGTGTTTTATAGCAAAAAGTCCAAAATATTGTTTTTTTTTCCTCAAAATTGTCAGCCTTTTTTTTATAGCGCAAAAAATAACAACCGCACAGGCGATCAAATACCATCGAAAGAAAGCTCAATTTGTGGGAAAAAAGGATGTCAATTTCATTTATGTACCGTATTGCATGACCGCGCAATTGTCCGTTAAACTAGCGCAGCGCTGTATAGCAGAAAAAAGTCGTAAATTGCAGTATCTATACCATAGTTTGTAGACGCTATAACTAGAGATGAGCGAATCGAACATGACGAAGTGGAATTCGTTCCGAAGATTTGGAAAAATTCTATTCGCGACGAATCCGAAGATTAGCAAACTTCGGATGCACGAATCGAATTTTCCCAAAAATGGCGGCGACATGTGTGGCGACGGAGAAAATGGACAGAGAAGATGGGGCGGGGATCTCTGGGAAGGCGCGCAGACAAGGCGCGCTGACCCATAATGCATTCATGACATGTGATCGCATTAGCCAATCAGCAGCTAGCCAGCACTGTGTAATGGTGGAGCTATAAATCGCGGCCATCTTAGAATTCTCCATTAGCCTCCGGTCATTCAAGAGAGACAGACCTCTCTGTATTAAGGGACAGAGTTAGGGCCACAGAGACTTTAGGGCCACAGAATCGTTACTCAGGGGCACAGAATCGTTACTCAGGGACACAGAATCGTTACTCAGGGACACAGAATCGTTACTCAGGGACACAGAATCGTTACTTAGGGCCACAGCTATCAAAGAATCGAAAATTTAAAGTGACATACACCCTTTTTTTTTTTGGTGGCTGTCGTGCACAGTTGGTGCTGCAGTTTGCCGATTGTGCAAAATAAACTGACTTTCTGCTTCACAACCACCATTGTACGTTCAAAGAGTTAGATCCATATACACGCCGGCTGGCGGTAATATTTTTTGGGTGATTAGTGCATTCCAGTGACACAAACGTACAGTTTCCAGCCAACGGCAAGCTGCAATTGACCGATTGTGCTAAATAAACTGACTTTCTGCTTCACAACCACTATTGTACGTTCAAAGAGTTAAATCCGTTTTTATTTTTGGGGTGCTTATTGAATTAAAGAGTATGTCAGACAACATGCAGAGGAGTGGCAGAGGAGGCAATGTTTCAGGAGCGAGCAGACGTGGCAGCAGAGGAAGGGGTCGAGGCAGCACTAGTCGCAGCCAGAGGCCAGTGCTCCCGGTGTCATCCAGCGGTCGTGTCTCCACCGACAACCCTGCCGTCATCGATTGGTTGGCTCGGTCGTCTTCCTCTTCCCAGGTCACCTCTGACACCTACAGCCAACGGTCGGTGGGTACGTCAGACACAACCGTTAGTTGGCATGGCCCGGGAGCAAGCCCACTGAAATCACGTGTCCTCTACCTGCCCCTGTCCTTTGCTGTTCCCTCACCAAGCGAAGTATCGCATGCTGTGGGCTCAGCCCCACTGTACAGTGAGGAAGAGCTAACAGAGGGCGGTCAGGAACGGGGGGAGACATCCGCCTTTTCAGCAGCCAGGCGAAGAAGTAGTGGCGAGGAGAGTGGCTCGGTAGCCGGTCTAGAGACAGGTCTGTCTCCTGACCCACACGCAGCCGAGGGGGCTAGTAGTGAGGCGGAGACCCTAATTGATGATGATGAGGCTGATCGCACTTGGCAGCCTCGTCGTCATCAGGCTATTGCTTCCGCATCATCAGGAGAAGAGGGTGCCAGCTTGGCAGCGAGCAAAACAGTCGGTGGGTTGCCCAGGAGACAGCAGCAGGGTCGCAGCAGTGTCAGTGGAGGCAAACGGCCATGGAGTAGAGCACCAGCTCCACTGCAGCCTACCACCACGGCCAGTAGTGGTGCCGGTGTGCACGGAGGAAGTAGCAGTCAGCCAGTGAGGAGTATCGGGGGCAAAGTTTCCTACTCGGCGGTGTGGCAATTTTTCGTCAAGCCGCCCGAGGAAGTAAACGTAGCCGTATGTCGACTATGTGGCCAGAAAGTCAAGCGTGGCCAGGGGGCCAATGTTGGGACTACAGCGTTGCGTCAGTATACGTGACTGCCCAAATGAGTGAAGTGTGCGGTGATTCTAAGATCGACGGCACTCATCTGCATGTCATACTGACTGACAGTATTATTTCTCTTCCCCAGCAGACTCCAAGGGCATTTAAATTAAAGGTACAGTGTTCTGCACTAATATAAAGGCTCTCTGAAGCCTAGAAACACCCTTTTTATAAGTTAAATTCGCAGCGAATATATTCGGCTCGAAGCGAATTTATTCGGCGAATTCGGCGAATCAGCCGAACCGAATTTTTGAATAATTCGCTCATCTCTAGCTATAACTGTCACACAAAGCAATCAATATACACTTATTGGGATTTTTTTTACCAAAAACATGGAGCAGAATACATTTTGGCCTAAATTTATAACCAACTTTGAGTTTACTATATATTTTTTATTGCTGAAAGTAAAAAATATTGTTTTTCTTCAAAATTTTTGGCCTTTGTTTGTTTATAGCGTGAAAAATAAAAAGCGCACAGGTGATCAAATTACACCAAAAGAAAGCTCTATTTGTGTGAAAAAAAGGACGTAAATTTCGTTTGGGTGCAGCATTGCATGACCGCGCAATTATCAGTTGAATTAGTGCAGCGCCGAGTAGCAAAAAGAAGGGGGGTAAATCCTCTGGAGGTCAAGTGGTTAATGCAACTTTTTTTATTTTCTCACTGTTTTTTCATACTGTTCTTACTTTTTTTTACATTCTTTGTCCTTTTGCCTTGTGTTTTTTTTTGGGGTTTTTTTTGTGTATTTTGCTCTTATTTTACTATTTTTTAAGGTTAGGAAAAACAGCTCAAAAAGTAGCAACAAATATATAAAAGAAACAGGTTACAATAATTTTATTTGTCTTTTTTTCTAACTTATTGGTGTATATCATTGTTATATGTAAAAAAATGAATAAAAATCAAATGATAATAAAATATGCAACAAATAAGGAAAACACATTTTTGTGAATTATCTCATTACATTTTTATATGACTGTTTTTCACATTTTGTTCTTATTGTGATAAAAAAATAAAATATAAAATGAACCAACAACGCCACCATCAGCCCCATCCCGCAAGCCAAAGTACTAGGTGTCATTCTAGACTCCAATCTGTTTTTCCAGCCCCAGATCCAGTCGCTGACAAATTCATGCAGACTCCACCTCCGCAACATCTCCAAAATACGTCCGTTCCTAACTCCAGAAACCACAAAGCAACTCATCCACTCCCTCATCATATCACGACTTGACTACTGCAACTCCCTCCTCGCCGGCCTACCCCAACACGGGCTATCCCCGTGTCAGGGATCTCCTCGATCCCCGCCGCGATGGTCCCGGCGCAGGCGCAGTGCACCGCCCTGTGCAGGGACACGTGCACTAGGTCCGGGCCGGCCGCGGCGTTCGAGTTCGCACATGCGCAGTAGAAGCCGCGGCCGCCCGCTGGGCACCAATGGCAGCGCAGGGCGGGATATTTAAATGGCCCTGAGCTGTCATTCAGTGCCTTCTGGTCTTTCCTGCATCCTGTGATTCTGCGAACCTGTACCCTGTAAGTTATTGACCCGGATTGTACCTGACCTTGCTATTTTCTCCTGTCCTGACCCTTGCTTTGCCTGACCTCTCTCCTGGATGCCCCCTATTGGATTTGACCTGCTGTTGCTGACCTGGCATGTGAACCGACCATTCTCTGCCCGCTGCCTTGTACCTTACCATTCTCTCTGTTACCGACCCGGCCCGTCTGACCTTGCTCATCCATCCATCCACCCATCCCTCGCAGTGGGGTCTTCTGACCTCCTCATATCAGACTCTTTCCCGTAGGAGCCCTTGGCGCATACCACTACCACTGACGGACGCACCCAGTAGCCACGACCTGGTCTCGGGGGGCTCCAAGTCCATCCCCACCATCAGGGGCCCTGGTAAACAATCACCCTGGGACTTAGATTCCGTGCGCTGGGGACGCCTATTCAGTGGAGTGCTAGTGGTACTGCCGGGTGGTCCCTTACAGTACCAGAAGGCCATGACTGAGTCTAGAGGAGGGCCCTCTCCGCTTGAGGAGATCTGCAGGCACCTGTCTAATTTGACACAGGCCGTATCGGCCCTGCAGGACAGATGTCTGCAGATTGAGAACCAGTTCCAGACCTGCACTATATTCGTCCCTGCCCCACAGGCCGCGGTCCCCGCACCCCCGGCCGTAGCAGCCCCTGTGCCAGCTTCTGGGGCTTCCGCACCACTCCCGTCGGCCGAACCCCGAGTACCCTTACCAGAACGTTTCCACGGGGACCGCACACGCTTCAGGTCGTTCCGTGAGTCCTGCCTTCTCTATTTTGAATTACAACCACGGACCTTTGTGACTGAATCCGTGAAGGTGGGGTTCATCATCTCCCTCCTGCAGGGTGAACCCCAAGACTGGGCCCACCGACTGCGGGGAAAGAATGACCCTCACCTTAGTTCGGTTGACAATTTTTTTGACGCAATGGCCATCCTATACGACGACCCACAGCGGGCAGCTTCTGCTGAAGCTACTTTGTACATGCTCCGGCAAGGCCGTCGAGCCGCGGAGGAGTACGCGTCTGAGCTTAGGCGCTGGATGGGGGACACACGCTGGAACGAGTTTGCACTTCTGCATCAGTTCCGTATAGGCCTATCAGAAGGCCTGAAAGATGAGCTCGCCCGGGTGGAGGTGCCTGAGACTTTAGAGGACTTAATTGCGCTGACCATTAAGATTGACCGTAGACTGCAGGAACGCAGGTTTGAGAGGTCCTGTCAGGGTCATGGAAATCCCTGGGGGTCATTTCAAGGTCCCAGCCAAGCAACTAGGCCAAACATCCAGAACCGGCCACCTGGAGATATCCCTGAACCCATGCAACTCGGCCTGGCACGGCCTACACTATCTCCAGAGGAACACCAGCGCAGACGATCCCAGAACCTGTGCCTCTACTGTGGTGAAGCTGGTCATATGGTACGATCCTGCCCGCAGAAACTGAGTAAGTGCACCTCTTCTTCCTTGTCCATTGGCAATGTTAGTCCATCCCAATACTTAGTGGTACCCCTTTCCTTTCAGCTTCCAGAAAGGACCGTGGAGGTGACGGCCATAGTTGATTCGGGGGCATGCAGCTGCTTCTTGGACATTAATTTTGCTCACCAGCAGGGTATTCCCCTCCAATTAAAACAGAAAGGGTTCAATATATATTTGACCGACGGTTCCCGGATAAAATCGGGGGTAGTGAACCAGGAAACCCCCTCCATCGCCACTGTCATTGCCGGCCAGCACCAGGAACTCCTCCGCCTGGATGCTATAGCTTCACCCCTTTTCCCAATCATTTTGGGGCTCCCATGGTTACGGGCCCATAACCCCCAAATTGACTGGGAGACCGGAGTAATCTCGTTCCCTTCCCCATACTGTTGGGTACACTGCCGCACTTCGGGCCCGGGGATCCCCCAATTCCTCCTGTGCTCTGAGGGGGATGCCTATTTAAAACAAGTAATCCCTGCAGCCTACCATGAGTTTTTGGATGTGTTCAGCAAACGGGGAGCCGATACTCTACCCCCCCCCCCACCGCCCATATGACTGTCCCGTTGACCTGTTACCCGGCTCAGAGATTCCTTTTGGGCGAATCTTCCCCCTTTCGGAGCTCGAATTGGGGGCCCTGAAGGAATATATCGAGGACAGCCTCCAGAAGGGGTTCATCCGCCCCTCCACTTCTCCAGCAGGGGCGGGAATTTTCTTTGTTGAAAAGAAGGACAAAACCTTAAGGCCGTGTATCGATTACCGGGAGTTGAACAGGGTCACAATAAAAAAACGTTACCCACTGCCGTTAGTACCGGAGTTATTTCAAAGTTTAAAAGCGGCAGTGGTGTTTACAAAGCTGGATTTGAGGGGAGCGTACAACTTGGTTCGCAAAAGGGAGGGGGACGAGTGGAAGACGGCATTCCGCACCCGCTTCGGCCACTTTGAATATTTGGTCATGCCGTTCGGGTTGTGCAATGCTCCGGCCACTTTTCAACACTTTGTGAATGATATTTTTAGGGACTTCCTGGATGTCTTTGTTATCGTCTATTTAGACGACATTTTGATTTTCTCCCCTTCTTTGGGGGAACACAGAATACATGTAGCAAGGGTATTGGGGTGATTGCGGCAGCCTGGGTTGTACGCCAAGGCAGAGAAATGTTGCTTCGAACAATCCAGCATTACTTTCTTGGGCCTGATTATCTCCACTGCGGGGGTCGCGATGGATCCTCAGAAAGTCGCTGCAATACTGGATTGGCCTGAACCCACGGACAGGAAAGGCGTCCAACGATTTATCGGTTTTGCAAACTTTTGCCGGAAGTTCATCAAGAACTTCTCGGGTCTGGTCTCCTACATTACTCAGCTAACCAAGCTTGGAACTCGGTTCAGATGGACACCAGAGGCTCAGGAAGCTTTTGAAGCCTTGAAGAAGCTGTTCACCTCGGCACCCATTTTGGGTCACCCAGACTCCGCCCTGCCCTACATCTTAGAGGTGTATGTATCAGAGAATGCAGTAGGTTCCATTCTTTCCCAGCGGAAAGGCACCAAGGAATTGCTCCATCCTGTAGCATTTTTCTCATGGAAGCTTACCCCAGCAGAGAAGAACTATGATATCGGTGATCGAGAACTACTGGCGATCAAAATGGCATTAGAGGAATGGAGGTACCTGCTGGAAGGCGCCGTGCACCCCATCCTGATATTTACTGACCACAAAAACCTGGAATATCTGAGGACCGCCAAGCGTCTACGCCCACGACAGGCAAGATGGGCATTGTTCTTTTCAAGATTTCACTTCCACATTACGTACCGGCCTGGATCAAAGAACACAAAGCCGGATGCGTTATCACGTATCTCTGAGGACGCCAAGGAGATCTCAGTGCCCGACACTATCCTGTCCTCGGGTAACTTCTTGGCCCTTCAGTCGGACCTTTGTTCCTAAATAATGGAGGCATCCACAACCGTCTCTACCCCAGTCGGAGGGCCCCTCCAGAACAAGGGGGGACTCCTATGGAGGGAAGATCGGATTGTGGTGCCGGAGGAAGCCCGAACCTTGGTCTTGGGGCATTGCCATGACCACCTGATGGCGGGGCACTTTGGCCCAGAAAAGACCCTGGAACTTCTCCGACGCTCCTTCTTCGGACATGGCTAAAGATTGTAAGGGCTATGTAAGATCCTGTATCACATGCCAGAAAAACAAGCCATCAAGGAACAAAGTTTGGGGTCTGCTGCGACCCTTACCGATTCCTGAACGACCTTGGCAAAAGATCTCGCTAGACTTTATAGTCGAGCTTCCGCCATCGTTAGACCACACGGCAATTCTTGTGGTCGTTGACCGCTTATCCAAAATGGCCCACTTCATTCCGTTGAAGAAAACCCCCTCGGCAGCCGAGACTGCGCGAGTCTTCATTCGTGAGGTGGTAAGGCTGCATGGGGTCCCCGAAGACATTGTCTCAGACCGGGGGGTCCAGTTTACGTCAAGATTTTGGAGAGCACTGTGCAAAGCCCTGGACATCAAATTGTCCCTCTCCTCTGCGTTCCACCCTCAAACTAACGGACAAACCGAAAGGACCAACCAGACCCTGGAGCAATACTTACGATGCTACACATCGTTTACTCAAGATGACTGGATGCCACTTCTACCCCTAGCGGAATTCGCGTATAACAACGCTTGCCATTCAGCAACGGGGCAGTCCCCGTTCTTTGCCAACTATGGTTTTCACCCCGTCTTCCTCCCGGATTTGGTCTCGGAATGCCCAGTTCCAGCAACGCAAGATGTGGTAACATTTTTCTCCGCGAACAACAAGAAACTTCAAGAGGCCATCAGTCGGGCCCAGGAAGACTACAGGAAGGCATTCAACAGGAAACGGAGGGGAGATCTGGTGTTGCGGCCTGGGGAGAAGGTTTGGTTAGCAACATCCAATTTAAAGATGCTTTGCCCTTTGAAGAAATTGGGACCCAAATTTATAGGCCCTTTTTGCATTAAGCGGATGGTCAACGAAGTAGCCTACGAACTCGTCCTTCCTGACACACTCAAGATCCACCCAGTCTTCCATGTGTCCCTGCTGAAGCCAGTGATCCCAGATGCCTTCCCTGAACGAGAATCTAGACCCCCGGAGGCCATAACGGTCGAGGGAGAAGAAGAATTTGAGGTAGAAACAATCCTGAAGTGCCGAAGGAGGGGGGGCCAGACCCAATTCCTTATCAAATGGAAGGGCTATGGCCCTGAGGACAATTCTTGGGAACCAGCCCATAATGTCCATGCACCCAGACTTGTCCGGAGGTTTTTTCGCGATCACCCGTGGTGGAGAGATCGGGTGGGCATCCGGAGGTTGCCCGTAGGGGGGGGCAATGTCAGGGATCTCCTCGATCCCCGCCGCGATGGTCCCAGCGCAGGCGCAGTGCACCGCCCTGTGCAGGGACACGGGCACTAGGTCCGGGCCGGCCGCGGCGTTCGAGTTCGCGCATGCGCAGTAGAAGCCGCGGCCGCCCACTGGGCACCAATGGCAGCGCAGGGCGGGATATTTAAATGGCCCTGAGCTGTCATTCAGTGCCTTCTGGTCTTTCCTGCATCCTGTATCCTGCGAACCTGTGCCCTGTAAGTTATTGACCCGGATTGTACCTGACCTTGCTATTTTCTCCTGTCCTGACCCTTGCTTTGCCTGACCTCTCTCCTTAATGCCCCCTATTGGATTTGACCTGCTGTTGCTGACCTGGCGTGTGACCCGACCATTCTCTGCCCGCTGCCTTGTACCTTACCGTCCTCTCTGTTACCGACCCGGCCCGTCTGACCTTGCTCATCCATCCATCCGCCCATCCCTCGCAGTGGGGTCTTCTGACCTCCTCATATCAGACTCTTTCCCGTAGGAGCCCTTGGCGCATACCACTACCACTGACGGACGCACCCAGTAGCCACGACCTGGTCTCGGGGGGCTCCAAGTCCATCCCCACCATCAGGGGCCCTGGTAAACAAGCACCCTGGGACTTAGATTCCGTGCGCTGGGGACGCCTATTCAGTGGAGTGCTAGTGGTACCGCCGGGCGGTCCCTTACACCCCGCTTCAGTCTATCCTGAATTCTGCGGCCAGACTCATCCACCTCACCAACCGCTCCGTTTCCGCCACCCCCCTCTGCCAATCCCTCCACTGGCTTCCGATTGCCCAACAAATCAAATTCAAAATATTAACATTGACGTACAAAGCTGTTCATAACACTGCCCCAAACTACATCACTGATCTGGTATCCATCTACCACCCAAAACACACTCTCCGCTCCTCACAAGACCTCCTACCCTCCAGTTCCCTGGTCTCCTCCTCCCATGCCCATCTCCAGAACTTCTCCAGGGCTTCCCCCATCCTCTGGAACTCACTACCCCAATCCTACAGACTGTCACCTACCCTCCTCACCTTTAGGCGCACCCTGAAAGCCTATCTCTTCAGAGAAGCCTACCCAGCCCCCTGCTAATTGCTGATCTCCTCTGCTCTTCCCACCACTCCATCCCCCACAGCTATTTCCTCCTGTACCACTATCCCCTCCCTCCTAGATTGTAAGCTCCAAGGAGCAGGGCCTTCCAACCCCTCGTGTATCGCATTGTATTGTTACTGTACTGTCTCATGTATTGTCTCCCATTATAATGTACAGCGCTGAGCAAACTATTGGTGCTATATAAATACTGTATAATAATAATAACCAAAAAAAGGGGATAAAAATAAAAACAAATACACAAGCAAATAAAAAACTCTCACTCTCACATTATTTCTAGTTTTCGATAGTGTGAAAAGGGATTAGAAAACCTGTCAAGTTTTTATTGCTAAAATAAAATAAAAGACCAGCTGATTTTGTGGCGAAATTGGCCGCACAATTGCCAAAATGTTAAAAATGGACACTGATATGAAATTATTATGAAAAAGAGGACAGTCGCTATGTGACATTACTTTTTAAAAAAAACATGGCTTTGTTGGACACTGCTGTGAAAATATTATTAGCTAGTCGCTATGTGACATTACTTTTTTTTTTTAAACATGGTTTTGTTTCTAAACAAAGCCATGTGATCATCCTGCCAGCACCGATAAACAACTGTCTGTTTATATTTTGCTACTTTTTTTATTTTTTTCACCATTTTTCTTTTACAGAGAGAGACGAGGCAGATTTTATCTTGAAATAAAAATGGGAGTGTATTATCTGAGAAACAATAGCCACAAATATTGTTCAGTGGCTGGGCAGCATTTAAGCAGCAATATAAAAGGGAGAGGCGAGGCAGGTTTTATCTTGAAATAAAAATGGGAGTGTATTATCTGAGAGGCAATAGCCACAAATATTGTTCAGTGGCTGAAATACATGTAAGCATCTTGATTAGGCCGCAATTTAAGAGAGATAGGTGAGGCAGGTTTCATCTTGAAATAAATATTGAAGTTTATTCTCTGAGAATTATTTCATTACATTTTGATATTACTGTTTTTCAAAATTCTTTCTTATTGTGATAAAAAAAAATCAAATATAAAATGAACCAAAAAAAGGAGAAAAAAAAATAAAAGCAAACAAACAAACACACAAGCAAATAAAAAACTCTCACTCTCACATTTTTTCTAGTTTTCTAGTTAGCTGAGAAACAATAGCCACAAATATTGTTCAGTGGCTGGACAGCATTTAAGCAGCCTAATTAGGCAGCAATATAACAGGGAGAGATGAGGCAGGTTTTATCTTGCAATATTGGCCACACAATTGCCAAAATATTAAAAATGGACACTGCTGTGAAAATATTATTAGCCAGTCGCTATGTGACTTTACTTTTTTTTAAAAAAAAGTTTCCAAACAAAGCCATGAGATGACCCTGTCAGCACTGATAAACAACTGTCTATTTATATTTTGCAACTTTTATCTGTGTATTATCTGAGAAACAACAGCCACAAATATTGTTCAGTGGCTGGACATCATTTAAGCAGCCTAAATAGGCATCAATATAAAAGGGATGGACGAAGCAGATTTTATCTTGAAATAAAAATGGGAGTATATTATCTGAGAGGCAGTAGCCACAAATATTGTTCAGTGGCTGAAATAGATGTAAGCAGCTTGATTAGGCCTCAATTTAAAAGGGAGAGGTGAGGCAGGTTTTATCTTGAAATAAAACAGGAAGTGTATTATCTGAGAAACAATAGCCACAAATATTGTTCAGTGGCTGGACAGCATTTAAGCAGACTAATTAGGCAGCCATATAAAAGGAAGAGATGAGGCAGGTTTTATCTTGAAATAAAAATTAGAGTGTATTAATCTGAGAGGCAATAGCCACAAATATTGTTCAGTGGCTGAAATACATGTAAGCATCTTGATTAGGCCTCAATTTAAGAGGGAAAGGTGAGGCAGGTTTCTTCTTGAAATAAATATTGAAGTTTATTCTCTGAGAGACAATAGCCACAAATATTGTTCAGTGACGGGACAGTATGTAAGCAGCTTGGTTAGACGGAAATGTAAGAGGGATAGACAAGGTAGGTTTTATCTTGAAATAAATATCAGAGTGTATTATTTGAAAGACGATATCAATATGAGAGAAAGGGAAAGACGAGACAGGTTGTATCCTAAAATAGAAATTAAATTGTATTCTCTGAGAGACAATAGCCACAAATATTCTTCAGTGGCTGGACAGCATGTAAGCACTGGGATAGGTCAGGAGAGGGGGCAGGTGGTGACATTGAGAGAGAAAAGGGCACCGCTCGAGCCTCCCGTATAGGTGAAGGATGGCCTCAGTTATCACGCCCACTGACGCGTTTCGTCCCGCCCACCGGGACTTGATCACAGAGGAGCCAGTGGCGATGGCAGTTCACTTTTTTTTTGGCGGGGGGGGGGTCTTGTGACATCTAAATGTTTCACTTGTAGCATCAACAGTAGGGAATTTGTAGTCTTTGGTAATCAGTCCATAGGTCCTCCTTTCTGAGAGCGCTGCATGCAACATAGTCAGCAATTCAGGCGCTGCCTGCGAGTTCTTCCACAAAACAATAACTACCAAAACCCTGAACCCCAACTTGAATTTTTAACCCCCATCATGACAAAAGTAGAACAAATTGAACCGTTTTGCAACTTTAAAACGTGTTAGTAAAACTGTACAAATCATCACAGCTACTCAGTTGAGTTATACCACATGGTTTTTTTTCTTAGGACAGATTAGGTTTTTGTTTGGACGTAAATAGTAATGGCTGTCTCCTGATTTTTTTTTCTTTTATATATATACCCACATGGAAGAACAATATATTTTAAATATATTTTAAAAATATTCTCCCCAAATATATTGACATATGGTCATGGTAGGATGGTAATAGCAAGAAATATACAGCAAAATTGGAAAAAAAATTTTTTTTTTACAGTTTTGTGCCAGATTTCCTATGATAATAAATGTATAAAAGAAACATACCCACATGGAAGAAAAATATATTTGAAATATGTTAAAAACATTTCAAAATAAATATATATATATATATATATATATATATACACACATACACACACCGCATGCTGAAATGCATTTTTTATATATTACAAAATATAGGAAACTTTCAACATAGAGTATACAGTCATGGCCGAAATTGTTGGCACCCTTGATATTTTTCCTGAAAATCAAGTATTTCACACAAAAAAGGTATTGCATTAACACATGTTTTGCTATACACATGTTTATTCCCTTTGTATGTATTGGAACAAATATAAAACAGAGGCAGAAAAGCAAATATGACATAATGTCACACAAAACCCCAAAAATGGGCTGGACAAAAGTATTGGCACCCTTAACTTAATATTTGGTTGCACACCCTTTGGAAAACATAACTGAAATCAGTCGCTTCCTATAACCATCAATAAGCTTCTGACACCTCTCACCCGGAATTTTGGACCACTCTTCCTTTGCAAACAGCTCCAGGTCTCTCTTATTGGAAGGACACCTTTTCCCAACAGCAATTTTAAGATCTCTCCACAGGTGTTCAATGGGATTTAGATCTGGGCTCATTGCTGGCCACTTCAGAACTCTCCAGCGCTTCTTTGCCATCCATTTCTGAGTGCTTTTTGACGTATGTTTGGGGTCATTGTCCTGCTGGAAGACCCAGGATCTTGGACGCAAACCCAGCTTTCTGACACTGGGCCCTACAGTGCGACCCAAAATCCTTTGGTAATCCTCAGATTTCATGATGCCTTGCACACAGTCAAGGCACCCAGTGCCAGAGGCAGCAAAACAACCCCAAAACATCATTGAACCTCCACCATATTTTACCGTAGGTACTGTGTTTTGTTCTTTGTAGGCCTCATTCCGTTTTCGGTAAACAGTAGAATGATGTGCTTTACCGAAAAGCTCTATCTTGGTCTCATCTGTCCACAAGACGTTTTCCCAGAAGGCTTTTGGCTTACTCAAGTACATTTTGGCAAACTGTAGTCTTGCTTTTTTATGTCTCTGTGTCAGCAGTGGGGTCCTCCTGGGTCTCCTGCCATAGCGTTTCATTTCATTTAAATGTCGACGGATAGTTCGCGCTGACACTGATGCTCCCTGAGCCTGCAGGACAGCTTGAATGTCTTTGGAACATGTTTGGGGCTGCTTATCCACCATCCGGACTATTCTGCGTTGCAATCTTTCATCAATTTTCCTCATCCGTCCACGACCAGGGAGATTAGCTACAGTGCCATGGGTTGCAAACTTCTTGATAATGTTGCGCACTGTGGACAAAGGCAAATCTAGTTCTCTGGAGATGGACTTGTAACCTTGAGATTGTTGATATTTTGCCACAATTTTGGTTCTCAGGTCCTCAGACAGTTCTCGTCTCCTCTTTCTGTTGTCCATGCTTAGTGTGGCACAGACAGACACACAATGCAAAGGTTAAGTGAACGTCTCTCCTTTTTATCTGCTTTCAGGTGTGATTTCTATATTGCCCACACCTGTTACTTGCCCCAGGTGAGTTTACAGGAGCATCACATGCTTGTAACATTCTTATTTATCCGCAGTTGTGAAAGGGTGCCAATACTTTTGTCCAGCCCATTTTTGGAGGTTTGTGTGACATTATGTCGAATTTGCTTTCTTTCCTCCCTTTTTTTGTTTTGTCCCAATACACACAAAGGGAATAAACATGTGTATAGCAAAACATGTGTTAATGCAATACGTTTCGTGAGAAATACATGATTTCCTGGAGAAATATCAAGGGTGCCAACAATTTCGGCCATGACTGTATATATTTAAAAACTATATATTTTTTAAAATATCTGTCATATATTTTGTAATATATAAAAATGCATTTCAACATGCAGTGTGGGTGTCTATATATATATATATATATATATATATATATATATATATATATACAGTGGGGCAAAAAAGTATTTAGTCAGCCACCAATTGTGCAAGTTCTCCCACTTACAAAGATGAGAGAGGCCTGTAATTGGCATCATAGGTAGACCTCAACTATGAGAGACAAAATGAGAAAACAAATCCAGACAATCACATTGGCTGATTTGGAAAGACGTTATTTGCAAATTATGGTGGAAAATAAGTATTTGGTCAATATGAAAAGTTCATCTCAATACTTTGTTATATATCCTTTGTGGCAATGACAGAGGTCAGACGTTTCCTGTAAGTCTTCACAAGGTTGGCACACACTGTTGCTGGTATGTTGGCCCATCCTCCATGCAGATCTCCTCTAGAGCAGTGATGTTTTGGGGCTGTCGCTGGGCAACATGGACTTTCAGCTCCCTCCAAAGGTTTTCTATGGGGTTGAGATCTGGAGACTGGCTAGGCCACTCCAGGACCTTGAATTGCTTCTTACGAAGCCACTCCTTCATTGCCCGGGCAGTATGTTTGGGATCATTGTCATGTTGCAAGACCCAGCCACGTTTCATCTTCAATGCCCTTGCTGATGGAAGGAGGTTTGCACTCAAAATCTCACGATACATGGCCCCATTCATTCTGTCCTGTACATGGATCCGTCGTCCTGGTCCCTTTGCGGAGAAACAGCCCCAAAGCATGATTTTGCCACCCCCACAGTGAGTATGGTGTTCTTTGGATGCAACTCAGCATTCTCTCTCCTCCAAACACAACGAGTTGTGTTTCTACCAAACAGTTCTATTTTGGTTTCATCTGACCATATGACATTCTCCCAATCCTCTTCTGAATCATCCAAATGCTCTCTAGCAAACTTCAGACGGGCCCGGACATGTACTGGCTTAAGCAGGGGGACACGTCTGGCACTGCAGGATCTGAGTCTCTGGCGGCGTAGTGTGTTGCTGATGGTAGCCTTTGTTACGTTGGTCCCAGCTCTCTGCAGGTCATTCACTAGGTCCCCCCGTGTGGTCCTGGTATTTTTGCTCACCGTTCTTGTGATCATTTTGACCCCACGGGGTGAGATCTTGCGTGGAGCCCCAGATCAAGGGAGATTATCGGTGGTCTTGTATGTCTTCCGTTTTCTAATTATTGCTCCCACAGTTGATTTGTTCACACCAAGCTGCTTGCCTATTGCAGATTCAGTCTTCCCAGCCTGGTGCAGGTCTACAATTTTGTTTCTGGTGTCCTTCGACAGCTCTAGGAAAGCCTATCAAGCCCCAAACTGTGGATAAGACTGTCTTTGTGCCATTTAACGCAGCAACTAATGCTGACCATTTGCCGAATGACACCCAGCCTGGTGACCCCATGTCCAGCAAGGCTTTGACTACTGCTGACCATCTGCCTAGTGACACCCAGCCTGGTGACCCCATGCCCAGCAAGGCTTTGACTAATGCTGACCGTTTGCCCATTGACACCTAGCCTGGTGACCCCATGTCCAGCAAGGCTTTGACTACTGCTGACCGTCTGCCTAGTGACACCCAACCTGGTGACCCCATGCCCAGCAATGTTTTGACTAATGCTGACCGTTTGCCCATTGACACCTAGCCTGGTGACCCCATACCATAAAGCTTTGACGGATGGTGTTATAGGTTAGGGACTACAAGTGCCAGCAGAACGTGTTAACCCTTCTTTGGCCAAATTCAAAGCTGCTTGCCCAGTCACATCTGCTGAACAAGGCTCTATAGTGCAGCATCAGATGATGGTATTGCAGTGGAGACTGTGGCTACACCTGATGAAAGGGTTAATGTCTGGGTGACTGACAGTCCTGCCGATGCAGGTGTGATGAACAATCCTATGAGCTCAGATCGATCTGTAAATAGTAATGTGCAGACTAGTGTTCTATCAGTATGGGACCTTGGCCCTGATAAGCCTACCTTTGCTGAGGTGGTAGGCTCTGCTCCTGGTAATGCCATCAAGCCAGGGCTGCAGTCAAAGGGGAACTCCACTTTCAAGCACATTGTTCCCCCAAAAACCACCACTTTGAGTACCCCAGGGTCTGGTCTAGGATCTCTGGCTTCTGCCGGGGGTCCAATGCGAAATGTCATCATACTTAAATGGGAAGGTGGTGGAGTCCCTCCAGCAAGGCGAGTGGTGTTGGATTTGATCTTGGGGATGGGGTTCAGGGCAAATGACTTCTATGCCCTCATTCATGTAGCTGGGAGTCGGGAGTACACCATAAGCTTTACCAGGCCAGAGGGTCTTGACATTTTTTGGGAGCGGTATGAGACTCAGTGCAGGTCAAGCCAAGAATGGGAAGGTATGGCACCAGTTGCTGTCTCACAGAGGTCAACCGTAAAAAAAATAACCATCATCCTCAGTAATGAGAGTGTTCCTGCTCGGGACATAGAGGCCTGTTTGAGACATTATGGGGAGGTTTTGACAAAACCTGATAAAATTCATGATGAGCGCAACATCTGGACTGGGGGTTGGTCGGTGACCGTCAGGTTAGCCAGGGATGGGACGTTGTCCATCACCTGCCCTCCTCCGCTTTTATAGGGAAGGACAGGATGACTATTTTCTATCCTGGTCAGCCAAAACTGTGTCACCGGAGTGGAGAAAAGGGGCACTTTAGCTCCTCCTGTTCAGCTTTGATATGTTCAATGTGTCATGGTAAGGGTCATGTGGCCAAGGACTGCACCCAGATAAGGTGCAATATGTGCCTACGCCTTGGCCACCCCTACATTTAATGTCCTGAGGCTTGGTAAAAAGTGGAGAAAGAGGTGATGGATGAACTGTTGAGGCTGGACAGGATGGAGAATGAGGCCCCTGGTGTAACATCCTCCTCTACGGTGACTGACTCCCCTGGTTCTGTTCAGGATCCCTCCAAAGTTACATTGGCCACCCCTCCTGTGTCTGTAAGTATTCCTTCTGCTCCTGTCTCTGTCTCCCCCCAACCTACTGCACCTGCTCCCCTTGTGTCAGAACCTTCCAAATCTGTGCCCCCTAAGTCAGTTATCCCCTGTGAGTCTTCCTCCCCCAAGTCTGACTTGAAGGAAGGTCCCCTCTCACCAGAAGTGGTAGAGGGTGGCAAAAATTGTGCTGCCATCTCTACTGGAAAAAAGTCTGTGAAGAATTCTAAAAAAAAAAGCAAGAGATGAGAGCATATCTGAGTCTGACTGGCAGTAACTAGAGGGGAGAAGGAAGGTTGTGAGGCAGAAGAGGTGGGCGGTAGGGACGGAACAGGGACGGGAAGCTCCAGTGCCTGTCTTCATCCGTTTTTCCAATTTAGATATTTCCTCATGTAGCTCAGAATTTGAAATGGAGTTTGAGGAAGCCTCAAGAAAGAGAGTGGCTTCTGGTGAGGGGAGCTAAGAAGCAATCCACCCAATAACCCAAATGGCGGTTCCCCCTCTGCTAAAAGTGGCGACAATAAATGTCACCAGCCTTAAGTCAGTAAGAGCTCGTTCTATGGCCTTCTTTTTGTTCAATTAGATGCTGAAATTTTATTTTTGCAAGAGACTAGGCTCACCTCCTTGGCAGATATTCATATAGCCAAGAGAGAGTGGAGGTATGGTCCATCTTACTGGTCTCTTGCGGCCGAGCCTTACAGCGGTGTGCGGTGTTGTTTAAAACCGGCATGGTAACTGTCCGGTGGGTTATTGAGGTGGAGATTGGGAGATGTATGGTCTTAGACATCCTTGTGGGAGGGCAGGACCTGCTCCTAATAAATGTTTATGGGGTGCACACAAAGTGGGACAGGAAATGCCTTTTTACAAGGATCAAGCCATTTCTTTTTACACCCCGGCAAGTGGTCTTTGGAGGTGACTTTAATACTGTGACTAGGCCAAGGACAGGAAGGACTTCAAAGTCAAGCTGGGATATGAAAGTGTTTTTTTGAATAGTACGGTTAGGGATGCTGGTCTTGTGGATGTGCACATTAAGCACCTCCCAGTCGACACAGGTAATAGCCAGAGTAGGATAGATAGGTGTTTTTTTTTAAAGGAGACCCCCCAGTGGTGCAGGCAGTAGAGTTCTCTGATCACTGTTTGCTATCTGTGGTCTTGAATGCTTTAGACTTCCCTCAGAGGGGCAAGGGCATCTAGTTTGAATTCGACTCTCCTCGAGGAAGAACACATTAGACAATCCTTTGAGGAATTCTTTCAGGCACAGGTGACCATTCTGGAGTTTTGTAGCAGCAAGGCTGAGTGGTGGGAGCTGACCAAAAAGAGGATCACTGAATTCTTCAGGGGCCTAGCCAATAGAAAGCAGATTGATAGACACATAACCTACCAAAGGTTGCGGAGGAAGCTGGATATTCTTGTCTCGAGAGGAGGAGATCCTGGGGCAATCTCTGAGGTGAAACTCCTCCTCAGGAAGTGTCAATATGACTGGGATGCCTCTTTGGTTCTGGAGAGAGACTATGGGAAGTACCACTCGTCTGACCCTTACCAGAACTGCAAACAAGGTGAAGCAGTTAAGATGGCCGTTGGCCTTAAGGATAGTACAGGTTCCTTGACAAAGTCCAGGTCGGGGATCCTGGAGGTCTTGAGGTCCTTTTATGCTGAACTTCTTGGGAGGAAAGAGCTTGATCGAGGCAAGATGGAAGACTTTTTGGACTCTACTCCAGGTCTAAATGGTGGAGATGTTCCATTGATGAATTTAACAGAAGAGATCACAGTTGAAGAGGTGATGAGGGCAATTGAGCAGCTAGCCATCAAAAAGTCACCTGGACCGGATGGCTTGGTGGCTGAGTTTTACAAAGCTTTCAAGTCTATTCTGGCCCCGCATTTAGTAGGGATTTTTTATAACAGCTGCCTCGCTGAGGGGACTCTCCCCCCTTCCATGAGGCACTCAGCTGTGATTTTTCTGTCAAAAGGTAAGGATCCTTCGATGATTGAGAATTGGCACCCCATCAGCCTTCTCAATGTTGATAGAAATGTGCTGGCGAAGATACTTTTCTGGCACTTATCATCAGTAGCAGAATCTTTGCTTTCTCACCATCAGCACTGTTCGGCCCAAGGTAGGAGCACCGTCACAGTGGTGTTAGCTGTCCGGGAGGCCCTGGAGCAGTTCAGGGCTGCAGGCTGGGGAAAGTATTTGCTGGCATTGGATCAGGCAAAGGCTTTTGATCGTGTCAACCATGAGTACCTGTGGCTGTTCCTTGGTAAGCACGGTCTGCCAGGGGGCTTTGTCGATTGGTTGAAAGTCTTGTATAAGGGGGCGGAAAGCTTCCCTCTTGTTAATGGTTGGGTTGGGCAGTCCTTTGAGGTTGGCTCTGGGGTGCACCAGGGTTGTCCTCTGAGTCCCCTGCTCTATGTGTTTGCAATCGACCCTTTCATCAGGAAGCTAGAGAACAGCATGTTGTGTGGGGTACCAGTGGGGCTCCCAGGTGAGCCACCTTTGAGGGTTGTTGCCTATGCTGACGATGTATCGGTGATTGTCACTGGGATGGATGAAGCAGAGGAGGTGGTCTCTCTGACATCACGGTACCCTGAAGCATCAGGCTCCAAGATCAATCTGGATAAGAGTAACGTTTTCTGGATGGGAAAGGAAGGTGAGATGTTTGACTCCCGGACGCCTTAGGAAAAAAATAAGATACTAGGCATTGAATTCGGACGTGGCGATTATGGCCTTAAAAATTGGGAAGGCAGGCTGAAAGTTGCCAATACTAGGGTGATCAGCTGGAAGAGATGGAAATTATCTCTGAGGGAAAGGGATGATTTGATTAGGACTTACCTGATTCCGATCTTCTTGTTTGTCAGCTTTCTCTGCATCTTGCCAGTGTCTCTCTATGCTAGGGCCTCTAGTGTGTTCTTCCAGATGCTGTGGGGTAACAGACTGAACCTCATCAAGAGGAATGTCACTTATCTGTCCAGGAGGGAGGGAGGCTTAGGCAGGGTCAACCCAGTTCTTTTTTTTTCACTGTTTTGTCTCCAGTTTAACATTGGTAATATACTTGCAGTGGAACCTCCTGGATGGGCAGGCATGTTTAGATCTTGGTTTAGGCCTTTTCTACGACTTTGGGAAGAAGGTGGCCAAGTGAAGAATCTCAGAGGACATCGTGGTCAACTTCCAGCCTATGTCTCTCCGTGCCTGAAGTTGCTGCGCCCTGGCAATTGTCGGCTGAAGATCTCAGATCCGCTCCGAGGAAAGTCCTTATGAGCCAGGTCTTGAGCGAAGTCTTTCATGACCCACTGTCCTTAAGGGATTGCCCAGGTGAAATTATGAGGGAAGGGTTAAGTCTGATTAATTTGGATAGAGTCCCCCTTAAATTTAGGGATCTGGCCTGGCTGTGCTTCCATGGGGAAACTATGTTCGTGGCAATTTGAAATATCACAGTGAGATGGATCGTAGTTGGGAGGAGTGTGCAGGTGAGGAGGAGACTATGGACCATTTTCTGCTTCATTGCCCTTTTATCATAGAGGTACACAAACAGGTGGGGCGGGCCCTCTGTGTTCCTTTCCTCTCTAGGCTGGGTTATGTTGAATGGGTGCACAGAGCATTCAACACTGGTGGGGCTTTTTGTTTGGATACACTTTTTTTTTAGTTAGCCTAGTAGTCCGCTATTTCACCTGGAACGCACGGTGTCAGGTCACCACTCGGCGTAAAATCCTTCCTGTTCAGGTGGTGGTGTGTGACATTTTGCATGGGGTAGGGAAGATTCGGGTGCTTGAGAGAGACAAGTGGGGTCAGGGACCTTTGTTGAAGGCGTGGAGGGGTTTTCGAGCCTCCCTGACTACCAGGAGTCTCTTTCCGCAATGTGGCTGTCACCCTAGTTTTTTTTTTTCCTTGATGCTCACTTTTTTAAAAATGGCTGTGTACATAGGTGATGGGCGTACATAGGTGATGGGCGTACACAGGTGATGGGCGTTCATAGGTGATGGGCGTTCATAGGTGATGGGTGTACATAGGTGATGGGCGTACATAGGTGATGGGCGTACACAGGTGATGGGCGTTCATAGGTGATGGGCGTACACAGGTGATGGGCGTTCATAGGTGATGGGCGTACATAGGTGATGGGTTTACATAGGTGATGAGCGTACATAGGTGATGGGCGTACATAGGTGATGGGTGTACATAGGTGATGGGTGTACATAGGTGATGGGCATACATAGGTGATGGGCGTACATAGGTGATGGGCGTACATAGGTGATGGGCGTACATAGGTGATGGGCGTACATAGGTGATGGGCGTTCATAGGTGATGGGCGTACATAGGTGATGGGTTTACATAGGTGATGGGCGTACATAGGTGATGGGCGTACATACATAGGTGATGGGCGTACATAGGTGATGGGTGTACATAGGTGATGGGCATACATAGGTGATGGGCATACATAGGTGATGGGTTGTGCCTCTTAGGCCCTCTCTGCGGCTTTATGTAAATAGTTTTCTATAGTCTGAAAATTTTGGTAGTAAACTCTGTATATATTGTATATATTCTGGACATGGATGTACATTCCTTTTTGTTTTCTGCACATGGCCGTACTATGGTTATGTTTTTTACTTTTGCATAAAATTATGTTGGTTGATTCTTTTCAATAAAAGATCAATAGTGCCCCATTGTTGGTGTCAGTGGGAGGAATAGTGCCCTATTGTTGGTGCCAGTAGTAGGAATAATGCCCCATTTTAGTTTTCAGTAGAGGAATTATGCCCCATCATTGGTGTCAACAGAAGGTATACTGCCCAATTGTTTGTGTCAGTAGGAGGCAGGGGCAGACTGAAAACTCATGGGGCCCCGGGCAATAGGGGATCATGGGGCCCCTGTGTCCTTGCCCAAACTCAAAAAAGCCTATGAAAAAGGTACCAGGGGCATCTCATGGGGCCCCCTACTGACCCTGGGCCCTTGGTCAGTGCCCCAGTTTCCAAATGGTCAGTCCGCCCCTGGTAGGAGGAATAGTGCCCCATTTTAGTTTTCAGTTTTCATTGGTGTGAGGAACCGTCCCTTTGTGATAACATTTTGCTCTTTCTGTTTCAGTTTTCTCCCCTTGGTAAAGCTGTATATGTTTAGCAGCTGTTATGTAGACAGGCATTCTACACTGTTTGTTTAGGGAAATGTGAACTAGTAGTCTTTCACTTCTATAGAGTTCATACTGTATTGTTGGTGGTAGGGTTTTGTTGTGGGTGGGGAAAACCCGGTGCCAGGCTGTCTGGTGGGGGTGGGGGTGAAGCTGTATATACTGAGCTGTGTTTAATAAAGATTGATTCATTTCACCCTACATGAAGTTCCGACTCGTGGTTTGGAATAGCAGGGAAGGATTGGTTTTGAGCTCTAATACCTGCCTTGGCAGAGCACTGGAAGACTTGCAGAACAAGGGGATTATTGGCTGAGACGCATCGCTCCGCACAACTGGTGTCAGTGGGAGGAATAGTGCCCCATCATTGGTATCAGTGGGAGGAATAGTGCCCCATCATTGGTATCAGTGGTAGGAATAGTGCCCCATCATTGGTATCAGTGGGAGGAATAGTGCCCCATCATTGGTGTTGGTGGGAGGAATAATGCCTCAAAGGGTACAGGCAAGCAAAGAACCGCATCCAGCAGTTTGGAGACCAATAATTTATGGCCTGCTTAACAGACAGCTAAAAAGATAACTGGTGTCATGCTACTGGCTTTGCCAAGTGATATGGGTCCTGGAACTAGGCAGCCACCATCAGATGCGGAAGTGGAATCACCCACAGCTCAAGGAACCCCTAGAAACCTCTGGAGGAACCCAGGTTGAGGACAGCTGTTGTAGAGCATCTACAGTATGCCTGATTTCATTTTTCAGCTTGTGTGCAGCATTGGGACAGAAGTGGATTATGGAGAAACCATTCCGAAAATACATACGTGAGCTAGAGGGTGCCTTCCTGTTATATATTTGCCTGGAGCTGCTGTTAAATGTCATATATTTGAAGTATTACCGTGAAGAATTCACATTATCCATAATAACAGTCCCTGCCCTTTTCTCCGCCAATCATCTCGGTAACACGAGCAACGTCCGCATGAAATATGTTTGTTACTGTGGGTCATAGTAAACCTGTTGGAGTGTAGGAAGGAATGCGGTGCATGACTTCACGTGTCCTCTCCTGATTAGAGGAACATTTGGCTTTGCCGTCTTTGGGGAATAAGTTTCACAAATGTGGAAGTAATTTCTAACGCGAGGGAAGCGCTCCCGCACCCGTATAAATCCATCGACGCTGCGACCCAGACACGCAGAGAGGAAAGGCCGACATTTATTAGGAATTGGACCTTTTTAAGGAGCTGTCAATCAAGTAAAACCAGCGGGAGACCCTGAGATCCATCATCGTCATGACTCTGACAAAGCTCTCCACTTCCCATCACGGTGATGACTCCTCGGGGCAACATCTAAATTGTCCGTGGATGGCGCGGACTCCCGCATAGATGTGTCAGGCCAATGGAAGGGTCAACGCTGATTCGCTGGGTCAAATATATTTCAATCTACGGGAGTAATTACGTTATTAGAACATGTTGTGTCCTGTAATAGACCCGGGAAAATCAATCAACTCAGCAGATATAACCTGGAACCTTTTCCCTTTCTCTTGCTGTTATGTAATGGCATCATCAGGTCTCCTGCCAGTTCACATTTCCTTCTTCTTCCAGATAGGGAGGTGTGCACATATGCCGAATCCAGGCTCTCCATCCACCCAAGGATCTATCCCATATCTATCTACCTACCTATCTATCTATCTATCTATCTATCTATCTATCTATCTATCTCTATTATCTATCTATCTATTATCTATCTATTGTCTATCTATCTATTATCTATCTATCTATCTATCTATCTATCTATCTATCTATTATCTATCTATCTATCTATCTATCTATCTATTATCTATCTATCTATCTATCATCTATCTATCTATCTATCTATCTATCTATCTCATATCTACAGTGAGGAACAGAAGTATTTGAACCCCCTGCGATTTTGCAAGTTCTCCCACTTCTCCATCATGGAGGGTCTGACATTCACATTGTAGGTGCATTCCCACTCTGAGAGACAGAATAAAAAAAATAATTCAGGAAATCCCATTGTATGATTTGTAAAGAATGTATTTGTCTTGCACTTGAACAGAAGTATTTGAACCCCTGAGAAGATCAGTGTTAATATTTGGTACAGAAGCCTTTGTTTGCAATTACAGAGGTCAGACGTTTCCTGTAGTTCCTGACCAGGTTTGCACTGCAACAGGGATTTTGGCCGACTCCTCCACACCGATCTCCTCTAGATCTGTCAGGTTTCGGGGCTGTCGCTGAGCAACACGGAGTTTCAGCTCCCTCCAAAGATGTTCTATTGGATTTAGGTCTGGAGACTGGCTAGGCCACTCCAGAACCTTGAAAGACCCAGCCACGACCCATCTTCAATGCTCTGACTGAGGGAAGGAGGTTGTTGCTCAAAATCTCACAATAAATGGCCCAATTCATCCTCTCCTTAATACAGTGCAGTTGTCCTGTCCCCTTCGCAGAAAAGCACCCCCAAAGTATGATGTTACCACCCCCATGCTTCACAGTAGGGATGGTGTTCTTGGAATGCAACTCATCCTTCTTTTTCCTCCAAACACGACGAGTGTTTATCTATCTATCTATCTATCTATCTATCTATTATCTATCTATCTATCTATCTATCTATTATCTATCTATCTATCTATCTATCTATCTATCTATCTATCTATTATCTATCTATCTATCTATTATCTATCTATCTATCTATCTATCCATCTATTATCTATCTATCTATCTATCTATCTATCTATCTATTATCTATCTATCTATCTATCTATCTATCTATTATCTATCTATCTATCTATCTATCTATCTATTATCTATCTATCTATCTATCTATCTATCTATCTATCTATCTATCTATCATCTATCTATCTATCTATTATCTATCTATCTATCTATCTATCTATTATCTATCTATCTATCTATCTATTATCTATCTATCATCTATCTATCTATCTATTATCTATCTATCTATCTATCTATCTATCTATCTATCTATCTATTATCTATCTATCTATCTATCTATTATCTATCTATCTATCTATCTATCTATCTATTATCTATCTATCTATCTATCTATCTATCTATCTATCTATCTATTATCTATCTATCTATCTATTATCTATCTATCATCTATCTATCTATCTATCTATCTATTATCTATCTATCTATCTATCTATCTATCTATCTATTATCTATCTATCTATTATCTATCTATCTATCTATCTATCTATCTATCTATCTATCATCTATCTATTATCTATCTATCTATCTATCTATCTATCTATCTATCTATTATCTATCTATTATCTATCTATCATCTATCTATCCATCTATTATCTATCTATCTATCTATCTATCTATCTATCTATCTATCTATCTATCATCTATCTATCTATCTATCTATCTATCTATTATCTATCTATCTATCTATCTATCTATCTATTATCTATCTATCTATCTATCTATCTATCTATCTATCTATCTATCATCTATCTATTATCTATCTATCTATCTATCTATCTATCTATCTATCTATCTATTATCTATCTATCTATCTATTATCTATCTATCTATCTATCTATCTATCTATCTATCTATCTATCTATCTATTATCTATCTATCTATCTATCTATCTATCTATCTATCTATCTATCTATTATCTATCTATCTATCTATCATCTATCTATCTATCTATCTATTATCTATCTATCTATCTATCTATCTATTATCTATCTATCATCTATCTATCTATCTATCTATCTATCTATCTATTATCTATCTATCTATCTATCTATCTATCTATCTATCTATCTATCATCTATCTATCTATCTATCTATCTATTTATTATCTATCTATCTATCTATCTATCTATCTATCTATCTATTATCTATCTATCTATCTATCTATCTATCTATCTATCTATCTATCTATCTATTATCTATCTATCTATTATCTATCATCTATCTATCTATCTATCTATCTATTATCTATCTATCTATCTATCTATTATCTATCTATCTATCTATCTATCTATCTATCTATTATCTATCTATCTATCTATCTATCTATCTATCTATTATCTATCTATCTATCTATCTATCTATCTATCTATCTATTATCTATCTATCTATCTATCTATCTATCTATCTATCTATTATCTATCTATCTATCTATCTATCTATCTATCTATCTATCTATCTATCATTATCTATCTCATATATATCTATCTATGTCTGTCTGTCTGTCTTTCTATCTAGTTCAGGAGTCTCCAAACTGTGGAGACCAGATACATCCCTTTTCCTGTCTTTATCCGACCCTTGAGGCACTTTTAACCCCACTGATAAAAGACACTATTTCTCCCACTGACACCAACAATGGGATATAATTCCTGCTATTGACATCAGTAATGTGCACTATTCCTTCCATTGGTACCAATGATGGGACACTATTCCTCCCACTGACACCAACACTGAGACACTATTTCGCCCACTGACACCAACAATGTGGAACTATTCCTCCCACTGATATCGATGATGGGGCACTATTCCTCCCACTGACACCAGCACTAGGGAACTATTTTGCCCACTGATGCCAAGGATGGGGCACTATTCCTCCCACTGACTCCAACATTGGGGCACTATTCCTCCCACTTACAACAATGATGGGGCACTATTCCTTCCATTGACTCCAACAATGGGGCACTATTCCTCCCACTGATACCAATGATGGGGCACTATTCCTCCCACTGACAACAATGATGGGGCACTATTCTTCTCACTGACACCAACAATGGGGAACTACTCTTTCCAGGGACACCAACGATGTGGCACTATTCCTCCCACTGATATCGAAGATAGGGCACTCTTCCTCCCACTGACACTAACACTGTGGAACTATTTCGCACACTGACGCCAACAATGGGGCACTATTCCTCCCACTGATAACAATGATGGGGCACTATTCCTCCCACTGATACCAATGATGGGGCACTATTCCTCCCACTGATACCAATGATGGGGCACTATTCCTCCCACTGATACCAATGATGGGGCACTATTCCTCCCACTGACACCAACACTGAGGCACTATTTCGCCTACTGACACCAACAGTGGGGCACTATTTCTCCCACTGAAATCGATGATGAGGCACTATTCCTCCCACTGACACCAACAATGGGGTACTATTCCTCCCCTTAATACCAAAGATACACTGTTTACCCCCACAAATGCCAGGGCAATTTCTACTCCCAATGACCACAGTCCAGTCCTCCTAAAGTCTGAAGGATAGTAATTGTCCCTTTGTTTAGAAAGTTTGGAGACCTCCAATCTAGTTGGACAAGAAGTCTCCGTCTGACCTGTGGTTAAACCCACTGCTACATGAACATGACCTCTCAGCTCAGACAGAAGATCAGGTGTATGTTAAGGGATGTGGCTGTTGGAGTTGGCGTGGTCAGATGATGTAGGTACTCATCATCTAAAGGAGAACAGAGCTTGACATGTCTCACCAATCGTTCATCCCATGCACCATAGACATGAGACTGGGCAACACCATCTCATTTCATGGCTCTCATAGCTGGGACCTTTCTGGTGTATCTCCACTATTTACATCTGATCCTTCTGGCTGCTCAGTTTGCCAAACCTTACATGTACTTGGTTGTTGTCCTGGTCCTCCGGCTTCCTGGTCTTAATGGCACATTCCTGACACAGGCCAGCCCTCCAGGCATTGTACAAAGCAGTGTTGCGGAGTGCTGCAACCTGACTTTCTGGGAGTACTATTCCTCCTACTGACGCCAACACTGGGGTACTATTCCTCCCCTTAATACCAAAGATGCACTGTTTACCCCCACTGATGCCAGGGCAATTTCTACTCCCAATGACCACAGTCCAGTCCTCCTAAAGTCTGAAGGATTATAAATTGTCTCTTTATTTAGAAAGTTTGGAGACCTCCAATCTAGTTGGACAAGGAGTCTCCATCTGACCTGTAGTTAAACCCACTGCTACATGAACATGACCTCTCAGCTCAGACAGAAGATCAGGTGTTAAGGGATGTGGCTGTTGGAGTTGGTGTGGTCAAATAATGTAAGTACTCCTCATCTAAAGGAGAACAGAGCTGGACATGTCTCATCAATCGTTCATCCCATGCACCATAGACATGAGACTTGGTAACACCATCTCATTTCATGGCTCCTGGCTCTCATAGCTGGGACCTTTCTGGTGTATCTCCACTATTTACATCTGATCCTTCTGGCTGCTCAGTTTGCCAAACCTTACATGTTCTTGGTTGTTGTCCTGGTCCCCCAGCTTCCTGGCCGGCTGTTGGAGTTGGTGTGGTCAGATGATGTAGGTACTTCTCATCTAAAGGAGAACAGAGCTGGACATGTCTCATCAATCGTTCATCCCATGCACCATAGACATGAGACTTGGCAACACCATCTCATTTCATGGCTCCTGGCTCTCATAGCTGGGGCCTTTCTGGTGTATCTCCACTATTTACATCTGATCCTTCTGGCTGCTCAGTTTGCCAAACCTTACATGTTCTTGGTTGTTGTCCTGGTCCCCCGGCTTCCTGGCCGGCTGTTGGAGTTGGTGTGGTCAGATGATATAGATACTTCTCTTCTAAAGGAGAACAGAGCTGGACGTGTTTCATCAATCGTTCATCCCATGCACCATAGACATGAGACTTGGCAACACCATCTCATTTCATGGCTCATGGCTCTCATAGCTGGGACCTTTCTGGTGTATCTCCACTATTTACATGTGATCCTTCTGGCTGCTCAGTTTGCCAAACCTTACATGTTCTTGGTTGTTGTCCTGGTCCCCCGGCTTCCTGGCCGGCTGTTGGAGTTGGTGTGGTCAGATGATGTAGTTACTTCTCATCTAAAGGAGAACAGAGCTGGACATGTCTCATCAATCGTTCATCCCATGCACCATAGACATGAGACTTGGCAACACCATCTCATTTCATGGCTCCTGGCTCTCATAGCTGGGACCTTTCTGGTGTATCTCCACTATTTACATCTGATCCTTCTGGCTGCTCAGTTTGCCAAACCTTACATGTTCTTGGTTGTTGTCCTGGTCCCCCGGCTTCCTGGCCGGCTTTTGGAGTTGGTGTGGTCAGATGATGTAGGTACTTCTCATCTAAAGGAGAACAGAGCTGGACATGTCTCATCAATCGTTCATCCCATGCACCATAGACATGAGACTTGGTAACACCATCTCATTTCATGGCTCATGGCTCTCATAGCTGGGACCTTTCTGGTGTATCTCCACTATTTACATCTGATCCTTCTGGCTGCTCAGTTTGCCAAACCTTACATGTTCTTGGTTGTTGTCCTGGTCCCCCAGCTTCCTGGCCGGCTGTTGGAGTTGGTGTGGTCAGATGATGTAGGTACTTCTCTTCTAAAGGAGAACAGAGCTGGACGTGTTTCATCAATCGTTCATCCCATGCACCATAGACATGAGACTTGGCAACACCATCTCATTTCATGGCTCATGGCTCTCATAGCTGGGACCTTTCTGGTGTATCTCCACTATTTACATCTGATCCTTCTGGCTGCTCATTTTGCCAAACCTTACATGTTCTTGGTTGTTGTCCTGGTCCCCCGGCTTCCTGGCCGGCTGTTGGAGTTGGTGTGGTCAGATGATGTAGTTACTTCTCATCTAAAGGAGAACAGAGCTGGACATGTCTCATCAATCGTTCATCCCATGCACCATAGACATGAGACTTGGCAACACCATCTCATTTCATGGCTCCTGGCTCTCATAGCTGGGACCTTTCTGGTGTATCTCCACTATTTACATCTGATCCTTCTGGCTGCTCATTTTGCCAAACCTTACATGTTCTTGGTTGTTGTCCTGGTCCCCCGGCTTCCTGGCCGGCTTTTGGAGTTGGTGTGGTCCGATGATGTAGGTACTTCTCATCTAAAGGAGAACAGAGCTGGACATGTCTCATCAATCGTTCATCCCATGCACCATAGACATGAGACTTGGTAACACCATCTCATTTCATGGCTGTCATAGCTGGGACCTTTCTGGTGTATCTCCACTATTTACATTTGATCCTTCTGGCTGCTCAGTTCTTGGTTGTTGTCCTGGTCCCCCGGCTTCCTGGCCTCAATGACACATTCCTGATACAGGCCAGGCCTCCAGGCATTGTACAAGGCAGTGTTGCGGAGTGTTGCGACTCGTCTTTCTGGGAGTATCTTTTCAGCACTTGGTAAAATATTTATAATTTGCTGTGTTTTCTCCTTCTGGAGGAGCTGTGTAAATGGAGTTGACGCATTAGTCTCTAGGTAGAGGCCTGTGCTTTCTTTGGTCGCTCGGGAGATAAGTTGTGAGCTTTGTTTGGACAGCTGCTAAGGCAGCTCATAGTGTTCCTCCATCGATGTCCTCCATCTCTCCAGCGCTCTCCATCTGCACGCTCAAGTCAACCATTGCTGGAATGGTGGAGGGGGGATGTATTTCATAATTGAAATATTATCAAGGGGATGCTGTTTTTTTTCTTATTTCTTTCCAGACAGATGCATGCTGGGGGGGGGTTCCATGGTTTCTGGTTTTGGTCAAGCTTACATTCTATTTAGAATACATTTTTCTGCGTTGACACCCTACAGCTGCTGTTTCTATCTTTACGGAATAAAATGGCGGCACAGCTAAAAGACTTTGAAAATCTTTATGAAAGCACTAAAATATAAAATACAAGAAAAAGAAGTTGCACCCTAGGCCACGTAGGACATAACCCAGGGCCATGTGGTCATCAGGGCACTTTATGCTGGCTACGTCTGTTCAAAAGGCTAGCAGAGCCTTCCAGGCAAAACCACAACCTCCACTTCTACTAATTCAAACAAATTAAAAATTATTATTATGGCGCCAAGTGAAAAAAATAGGTGTGTAGTATGAAGCCGCCTCTAATAGGGTGGATTATTATTATTATATAGTTTGCTCAGCACTTTACAATATAACGGGAGACGATACAGTTCAATACAAGAGGGATAGGAGGGCCCTGGTACTTGGAGCTTACAATCTAAGAGGGAGGGGCTAGTGGTACAAAAGGTAGTAACTGTGGGGGATGGACTGGTAGAAGGAATAGAAGATTCCAGTATTAGCTGAGGGCAGGATAGGCTTCCCTGAAGAGAGAGGTTTTGAGAGATCGCCTAAAAGTGAGCAGAGTAGGCGATAGTCTGATAAATTGGGGTAGAGACTTCCAGAGGATGGGGGAAGCTCAGGAGAAGTCCTGGAGACGAGCATGGGAGATGGAGACAAGAAAGCTAGAGAGAAGGAGGAGGGGAGAGGACGGTTTGGGTGATATTTAGAGACAAGATTGGTGATGTAATTTGGGGCAGAGTTATAAATTGGGCAGCACAGCGGCTAAATGGTTAGCACTTCCGCCTGGCAGTACTCGGGTCGTTGGTTCAAATCCCAGCCACAGCACTGCCTGCCTGGAGTTTGGATGTTCTCCCTGAGCCTGTGTGGGTTTCCTCCAGGTACTCCAGTTTCCTCCCACACTCCAAAGACATGCTGGTAGGTGAATTGGCTCCTGTCTAAATTGTCCCTAGTATGTGTATGTATGAATGTGAGTTAGGGACCTTAGATTGTACACCCCTTGAGGGTTATGGACTGATGTGAATGTACAATATATATGTGTAAAGCGCTGCGTAAATTGACAGCACTATATTATTATTATTATACAGGATTTATATATTATTATTATACAGGATTTATATATTATTATTATTATTATTATTATACAGGATTTATATATTATTATTATACAGGATTTATATATTATTATTATTATTATTATACAGGATTTATATATTATTATTATTATTATTATTATACAGGATTTATATATTATTATTATTATTATTATACAGGATTTATATATTATTATTATTATTATTATTATACAGGATTTATATATTATTATTATTATACAGGATTTATGGCGCCAACAGT
Source organism: Staurois parvus (assembly GCF_062004578.1). Lineage (NCBI taxonomy): Eukaryota > Metazoa > Chordata > Amphibia > Anura > Ranidae > Staurois > Staurois parvus. The sequence goes on along the minus strand of NW_028321742.1, from coordinate 25,854 downwards.
TTGCTCAGCGCTTTACAATGTAATGTACAATACAGCAACAATACAGTTCAATACAAGAGGGAAAGGAGGGCCCTGATCCTGGGAGCTTACAATCTAGGAGAAGTACCTGAAATAATAATAAATGGCTGATAGCCACACTTGTGCAAATAATGTGAATAGACAGGCGCTACATATAAACGTGCATCTACTTATAAGAGGCTTGTTTTATAACATGCCCCTAAATCAAACCATAAAATTATATTGCACCTAAAGGTGGGTGCTGTATTCCCACTGTTTTTGCATAAAAAAAACGTAAAAAACACAAAATCAATAAAATTCCGCAGGTAAATTTAGAAAATGTGACAGTCCTTTCAATTTCTTTACACTGTGACCCAAAACCAGGAAAGTGACATATCTTCACCACGTGTCGGCAAGGAATTTAAAAATGTCTCACTTACCAGACCCCAATTAAGGTGGTCAGATGCACTTTTTGGTCATATAGGAGACCATCCTCTCAGGAAGGTACTCCCCTCCAGCAGCTCTCTGTTTTTATGGCCATAAGCTAAGGTGTAGGAACTCCCAACATGCCTCCGATACATCTATGGTGTTCGATATGGGCCAATCCTTATAGAGGTTTGATGCCAGACCGCTCAGGTAAACCAGACTGATAAATATCCTTCTAAGTGCAGTATTTATTAAATGAACATTAAAACCATATACAAACAATTTTGCACTGACATGCAGGGGCGGACTGACAACTCATGGGGCCCCCGGGCAATAGGGGATCATGGGGCCCCTGTGTCCTTGCCCAAACTCAAAAAAGCCCATGAAAAAGGTACCAGGGGCATCTCATGGGGCCCCCTACTGACCCCGGGCCCTCGGGCAGTGCCCGAGTTTCCAAATGGTCAGTCCCCCACTGCTCACATGGAATGGTGTCTGTTAAACCGGCACCAGTATCTGCAGCCTGTAAATATCAAAGATGGCCGACACGCGCTCCAGGCCTCGCTTTCGCTGAGGCTGAATGTTCCCGGACCTGGAAGTGGCGTAGCGACGCTTCGATATACATCAGGAAGCCTGAAGACACTGCTGGGCAAAACGTACCTCAAAGAGTCACTACTTCACTTCCGGGTCCGGGAACGTTCACAATATTGTTGGACATTTCACCTTTTTTTTTACTTTTTTTTTTTTGGCCTTTATAATTCATGTCATTTTTTTTTGCACAATTATTGGATATTAGTTCACATATTTATTTGCATTTTTCACATAGATTGATACCAGCGCTGCACCTTTGTATATATATTTATGTTTCAGTGGAACAGGAGGGTTTGTTACTTTGTGCTAGCTGCTATTTTATAATATCTTTTTGACACTTCCATGAATGAGTTAGGTTTTTGACAGCTCAAGATAGTGATCTGTGATTGGTTGGAGCTGGTCACATTGTACAGGGTGCTGTGATCAGCCCCATGTATCATGTGACAGCTGTGGGCCAATCACAGCTCCCAGTGTAACTAGGAGGGTGCTACATGAGAGTTTGGTGTCACTTTATGTAAGCCTCCTTCTCTAAATGTGATTAGTAGTTCATGTAACATAACATTTGTATCTTATATACTATATATATGAATATATATATATACAGTATATATATATATATATATATATATATATATATATATATATCGTATATACTTTATAAACAGACATGTAATTTTCTAAATTAATTTTTTAGTAACTCTGCAGTATCCTTACATTACCTCTCTCTTTATTGGAAAGCTATAGTTGTAACTTTTATTTCTAAAATTTTCAGTTATAAAAGATCAGGCAGACTCTAACCCCCTTTAAGGGAGTTCAGCCCCTTGCCAAGCCTCCTGTTGGGAATTGGCTGAGACCCTCAAAGATACATCCAACCACTCCTCAGATCCACCCACTGCCTCTGAGGCCCTCCTCTGAAAGCCTCAGAGCAGAGGGAAATTCTAGAGGGGCTTGCCTGCAGAGCCTCTCAGTCCTGACCGATTTTGACCCCTCTGGCTATCTCACCTGACCTGCTAATCAGCTCCTCTTTAGCCATCGGGTCTAGCTCCACCCAGTGTAACTAGGAGGGTGCTACACAAGAGTTTCGTGTTACTTATTGTAAACTTGCTTCTCTAAATGTGATTAGTAGTTCATGTAACATAACATTTGTATCTTACATACTTTATATATATCTTTATATATCTTATATACTTTATATACAATAAGACATGTAATTTTCTAAATACATTTTTTTAATTACTCTGCAGTATCCTTACATTACCTCTCTCTTTATTGGAAAGCTATAGTTGTAACTTATGTTTCTAAAATTCGCAGTTATAAAAGATCAGGCAGACTATAACACCCTTTAAGGGAGTTCAGCCCCTTGCCAAGCCTCCTGTTGGGAATTGGCTGAGGCCCCTCAAAGATGCAGCCAGCCACTCCTCAGATCCACCCACTGCCTCCAAGGCCCTCTTCTGAAAGCCTCTGAGCAGGGGGGAATTCTAGAGGGGTTTGCCTGCAAAGCCTCTCAGTCCTGACCAATTTGACCCCTCTGGCTATTACACCTGAGCTGCTAATCAGCTCCTCTCCAGCCATCGGGTCTAGCTCCACCCAGTGTAACTAGGAGGGTGCTACACAAGAGTTTGGTGTCACTTTATGTAAACCTCTTTCTCTAAATGTGATTCGTAGTTCATGTAACCTAACATTTGTATCTTGTATACTATATATATATATATCTTATATACTTTAGAGACAATAAGACATGTCATTTTCTAAATTATTTTTTTAATTACTCTGCAGTATCCTTACATTAACTCTCTCTTTATTGGAAAGCTATAGTTGTAACTGTTATTTCTAAAATTTTTAGTTATAAAAGATCAGGCAGACTATAACACCCTTTAAGGGAGTTCAGCCCCTTGTCAAGCCTCCTGTTGGGAATTGGCTGAGGTCCCTCAAAGATGCAGCCAGCCACTCCTCAGATCCACCCACTGCCTCCAAGGCCCTCCTCTGAAAGCCTCAGAGCAGGGGGGAATTCTAGAAGGGCTTGTCTGCAGAGCCTCTCAGTCCTGACCAATTATGACCCCTCTGGCTATTACACCTGAGCTGCTAATCAGTTCCTCTTTAGCCATCGGGTCTAGCTCCACCCAGTGTAACTAGGAGGGTGCTACACAAGAGTTTGGTGTCACTTTATGTAAGCCTCTTTCTCTAAATGTGATTAGTAGTTCATGTAACATAACATTTGTATCTTATATACTATATATATATATATCTTATATACTTTATATACAATAAGACATGTCATTTTCTAAATTCATTTTTTAATTACTCTGCAGTATCCTTACATTAATTCTCTCTTTATTGGAAAGCTATAGTTGTAACTTTTGTTTTTAAAATTCGCAGTTATAAAGGCTCAGGCACACCCTCGGTACACGCTCACTGCAGCAGCTCAGAATATATCCGATGTAGATTTATGTCATTACAAACATAACAAATAGCCTTCAGGAGATCATTAAACAGCCAAAAAAAAAAATTCCAAGCATCAGCCTGAGCCAAGAAGGAGCGAAGGAGTTTTATGGTGAAATATTCATCATTGCGTCAATCGGTGGGGCGAGAGCGAATGTAAAGGTCTGATGTCAGTTTTGCACATTGGAAATATTTCAGCTTCAGTCAATATGTCCCCACGGCTGTGCCAATATTTCACTTTAATTAAGCATATGGAATACATAAAAAAATTACACTAAATAAAAAAAATAATAATAATTGTCTTCACACAAAGTGTTTTAGAAGTAATGAATGTATGAAGGTATATATTTATGGGTCACATTTAATGTATTGACAAGTTGACATTTCAGACCGGGGACTTCTTCTGAAAGAAACATCATTATTTAAAGCGATGACTCAAACCCACCAAAAGGCCACCAGAGCCCGGTAAGCCGGCATAAAAGATCGCTGGTGGTAAAGACAGACAGTCACAGGCTTTAATCCAGTCGATGGAGCTGCCAGCCCGAGATGGAATCCTTTGCTTCACCGCCTGCCCCACCAGCTGGAAATAATTTGCACAAAGCCATCACCTTCGAGGGAAAAGTTGAGGACCCAGCGGGAGAGTCTAATTCATGGGCCTGCCAAAGATGACAAAGATGTATCAGCGCTCACCAACTTCTCAGGAAGTACCGGCGGCGGAGATGAGTTTGACTTCTCGGAGATATTTCTTCTATGTTTTAGGATTATGTTTGTAAGATTGAAAGCAGTTTGTTGTTGGTGCTCCTCAAAAAAAGCTCACGTTGGCTTTACACAAATTGGGGTAATTGGATGGCGATTACAAAAGCATTGTCTATGAGTCAAGCAGGACTAGATGGATAGATAGAAAGATAGATAGATAGATAGATAGATAGATAGATAGATAGATAGATTAATAGATGATAGATAGATAGATAGATAGATAGATAGATTAATAGATGATAGATAGATAGATAGATAGATAGATAGATAGATAGATAGATAGATAATAGATAGATAGATAGATAGATAGATAATAGATAGATAGATAGATAGATAGATATACAGTTCTGTTCAAAATAATAGCAGTGTGTTGAAAAAAGTGAATAAAGCTGAAAATCCTTCTAATAGCTTTTATTTCCATCCACACAAATGCATTGGGAACACGACACATTCTATTCCAAATCACAACATGAAGAAAAATACATCAAATTTGTGTTGTTCCTCTAAAACAAATTGAAGAAAAGTGAATATTAGACGGTTCAAAAAAATCGCAGTGTTTGTATTCTTCTTTACAAACTCAAACATTCACTATATAAACTGAGAAATGTTTGAAGATTTTGCTTTCCTTTGAATGACTTCATGAATATTTGGTTGTAGTCGCACTGTTTCTGAGAACTGCTGTACATCTGTGTTGCATGGAGTCCCCCAACTTCTGGCCCCTGTGATCAGGTATTCCAGCCCAGGATGATTGGACCACATTCCACAGTTCTTCTCTATTTCTTGGTTTGGCCTCAGAAACGGCATTTTTGAAGTCACCCCACAAGTTTTCTGTTGGATTAAGATCCGGGGATTGGGCTGGCCACTCCATAACGTCCATCTTGTTGGTCTGGAACCAAGATGTTGCATGTTTACTGGTGTGTTTGGGGTCGTTGTCTTGTTGGAACACCCATTTCAAGGGCATTTCCTCTTCAGCATAAGGCAGCATGACCTCTTCAAGTATTCTGATGTCTTCAAACTGATCCATGATCCCTGGTATGCGATAAATAGGCCCAACACCGTAGTACGAGAAACATCCCCATATCATGATGCTTGCACCACCATGCTTCACTGTCTTCACAGTGTACTGTGGCTTGAATTCAGTGTTTGGGGGTCGTCTGACAAACTGTCTCCGCCCACTAGACCCAAAAAGAACAATCTTACTTTCATCAGTCCACAAAATGTTGCCCCATTTCTCTTTAGGCCGGTCAATGTGCTCTTTGGCAGATTGCAACCTCTTCAGCACACGTCTTTTTCCCAACAGTGGGACTTTGCGGGGACTTCTTGCAGATAGCTTGGCTTCACATCGGCGTCTTCTAATTGTAACAGTCCTCACAGGGAACGTCACACCTTCTTTCATCTTCCTGGAGCTGATTGTTGGCTGAGTCCGCGCCATTTTGGCTATTCTTCTATCCATTCCAATGGTAGTTTTTCTCTTTCTTCCACGTCTTTCAGGTTTTGGTTGCCATTTTAAAGCATTTGCGATCATTTTGGTTGAGCAGCCGATCATTTTCTGCACTTCTTTATATGTTTTCCCCTCTCCAATCAACTTTTTAATCAAGGTCCGCTGTTCTTCTGAACAATGTCTGGAACGACCCATTTTCCTCAGAAT
>NW_028321742.1:0-12500 GCF_062004578.1 Staurois parvus | reverse complement strand
TCGCCCAAACAGCTCGATCTGAAAGCGGATTGGCTGATTTCATGCTGAAGAGACCCCGCCCAACTCCTTATATTACAGATTCCATGTGACCATGGCACCTTCGTAGTCCCGATTTATGGAACGATTTTCATGTGTTTCTCTCCGAGACGCCGCGGGGTCAGGAGCAGGGGCGGGCTGACCATTTGGAAACTCGGGTACTGCCCGAGGGCCCGGGGTCAGTAGGGGGCCCCAGGAGATGCCCCTGGTACCTTTTTCATAGGCTTTTTTTAGTTTGGGCAAGGACACAGGGGCCCCATGATCCCCTATTGCCCGGGGGCCCCATGAGTTGTCAGTCCGCCCCTGGCCAGGAGATTCCTTTTCAGTGGAGACGCTATTGAAAAATGCTGGTGTTGTGGTAATTCGAGGACTCGTGGAGAAGGGGGAAGACGATCGACTTTCGCCAAGTGCAGAATGTGGTTCAGCTTAACCGGCTGCTAGAACTTCAGAAGCCACAATTACTTAGAGAACAAAAATACGTCCCCGAAACCAAGAATAAATAATTGCAGACATACAACACCTGAGAATATTGTAGATAAATATACAGGGAGCGAGCGGGAACATGGAACTATAGGATGGCTCAAGAATTTTTGAAGCTCGTCCATGTAATGTAAGACGCTCTAAATGTTTGAATGCTGGGATGGCACAGCGATCCACGTGTTAGACTTCGGGCTGAGAACTTCCCATTCTTCTGTTTGAAGCCAAGGAGTTCAGCATAATGGTTTTAGATGAGAGAAGCGAGCATTGAGGAAATCATAAAAACATGAAAAAGTTACTGAAGATAATGCAGTATATATATATATAATGTTTCAAATTCCTCTTTAGACACAGCCTGTACAGGCAGTATGACCACTTGCTAACTCGGCATCATCCACAGGCAGCTTAACTCTCCAACACCGAAAAAGATTGTAAAGGATGAAGGTGAAAAAAAACATTCTGTGTGCAGCATCACCCCCAGCCCCCCTTAACTCTTACCAAATCATAAAAACATGAAAACGTTACTGAAGATAATGCAGTTTATCTATCTATCTATCTATCTATCTATCTATCTATTATCTATCTATCTATCTATCTATTATCTATCTATCTATCTATCTATCTATCTATCTATCTATCTATCTATCATCTATCTATCTATCTATCTATCTATTATCTATCTATCTATCTATCTATCTATCTATCTATCTATCTATCTATCTATTATCTATCTATCTATCTATTATCTATCTATCTATCCATCCATCCATCTATCTATCTATCTATCTATCTATCTATCTATCTATTTATCTATCTATCTATCTATCTATCTATCTATCTATCTATCTGTCTATCTATTATCTATCTATCTATTATCTATCTATCTATCTATCTATCTATTATCTATCATCTATCTATCTATCTATCTATCTATCTATCTATCTATCTATCTATCTATTATCTATCTATCTATCTATCTATCTATTATCTATCTATCTATCTATCTATCTATCTATCTATCTATCATCTATCTATCTATCTATCTATCTATCTATCTATTATCTATCTATCTATCTATCTATCTATCTATCTATTATCTATCTATCTATCTATCTATCTATCTATCTATCTATCTATCTATTATCTATCTATCTATCTATCTATCTATTATCTATCTATCTATCTATCTATCTATCTATCTATCTATTATCTATCTATCTATCTACCTATCTATCTATTATCTATCTATCTATCTATCTATCTATCTATCTATCTATCTATCTATCATCTATCTATCTATCTATCTATCTATCTATCTATCTATCTATCATCTATCTATCTATCTATCTATCTATTATCTATCTATCTATCTATCTATCTATCTATTATCTATCTATTATCTATCTATCTATCTATCTATCTATCTATCTATCTATCTATCTATCATCTATCTATCTATCTATCTATCTATCTATCTATTATCTATCTATCTATCTATCTATCTATCTATCTATCTATCTATCATTTATCTATTATCTATCTATCTATCTATCTATCTATCTATCTATCTATCTATCTATTATCTATCTATCTATTATCTATCTATTATCTATCTATCTATCTATCTATCTATCTATCTATCTATCTATCTATCTATCATCTATCTATCTATCTATCATCTATCTATCTATCTATCTATCTATTATCTATCTATCTATCTATCTATCTATCTATTATCTATCTATTATCTATCTATCTATCTATCTATCTATCTATCTATCTATCTATCATCTATCTATCTATCTATCTATCTATCTATTATCTATCTATCTATCTATCTATCTATCTATCATTTATCTATTATCTATCTATCTATCTATCTATCTATCTATCTATCTATCTATCTATCTATCTATTATCTATCTATCTATTATCTATCTATTATCTATCTATTATCTATCTATCTATCTATCTATCTATCTATCTATCTATTATCTATCTATCTATCTATCTATCTATCTATCTATTATCTATCTATCTATCTATCTATCTATCTATCTATCTATCTATTATCTATCTATCTATCTATCTATCTATCTATCTATCTATCTATCTATCTATTATCTATCTATCATTTATCTATCTATCTATCTATCTATCTATCTATCTATCTATTATCTATCTATCATTTATCTATCTATCTATCTATCTATCTATCTATCTATCTATCTATCTATCTATTATCTATCTATCTATTATCTATCTATTATCTATCTATCTATCTATCTATTATCTATCTATCTATCTATCTATCTATTATCTACCTATCTATCTATCTATCTATCTATCTATCTATCTATTATCTATCTATCATTTATCTATCTATCTATTATCTATCTATCATTTATCTATCTATCTATCTATCTATCTATCTATCTATCTATCTATCTATCTATTATCTATTATCTATCTATCATTTATCTATCTATCTATCTATCTATCTATCTATCTATCTATCTATCTATCTATCTATCTATCTATTATCTATTATCTATCTATCTATCTATCTATCTATCTATTATCTATCTATTATCTATCTATCTATCTATCTATCTATCTATCTATCTATCTATTATCTATCATCTATCTATCTATTATCTATTATCTATCTATCTATCTATCTATCTATCTATCTATCTATCTATCTATCTATAATCTATCTATTATCTATTATCTATCTATCTATCTATCTATCTATTATCTATCTATTATCTATTATCTATCTATCTATCTATCATTTATCTATCTATCTATCTATCTATCTATCTATCTATCTATCTATCTATTATCTATCTATCTATTATCTATCTATTATCTATCTATCTATCTATCTATTATCTATCTATCTATCTATCTATCTATCTATCTATCTATCTATCTATCTATCTATCTATCTATCTATCTATTATCTATCTATCTATTATCTATCTATTATCTATCTATCTATCTATCTATCTATTATCTATCTATCTATCTATTATCTATCTATCTATCTATCTATCTATCCATCCATCTATCTATCTATTATCTATCTATCTATCTATCTATCTATCTATCTATTCAGTCTACCCAACCCTTGGCGATTGCACGGACTGTCACTTGTAAGCGACTTTTTCTTCCATGAATTCTCTTAGCAATTATTTTTACAGGGTAGGTTGCCGGGTCTTTCCCCAACCCCCACCATGCAGGGAGATCCCGCATGGCCAGGGATGAAACTAGGACAATTTAGACAGGAGCCAATTAACCTGCCAGCATGTCTTTGGAGTGTGGGAGGAAACCAGAGCACCCGGAGGAAACCCATGCAAGCACAGGGAGAACATGCAAACTCCATGCAGTAGGCGCCATGGTCAGGAACAGGGGCAGACTGACAACTCATGGGGCCTCCGGGCAACAGGGGATCATGGGGCCCCTGTGTCCTTGCCCAAACTCAAAAAAGCCTATGAAAAAGGTATCAGGGGCATCTCATGGGGCCCCCTACTGACCCCGGGCCCTCGGGCAGTGCCCGAGTTTCCGAATGGTCAGTCCGCCCCTGGTCAGGAATCAAACCCATGACCCATTTACTGCACGGCAGATGTGCTAACCACTAAGCCACTGTGCCAGCCTAATTTATTTATATATATATATATAATGTTTCAAATGCCTCTTTAGACTCAGCCTGTACAGGCAGTATGTACACTTGCTGACTTGGCACCATCCACAGGCAGCTTAACTCTTCCTCTAGCTGACCCTGAGGAAGTCACGTGTCAATCATGACGCAACGCGTCGGTAACGTAGTGACGGGACGGGCGTGGTGACGTCATCTCGGGGGCGGGCGCCATCTTGGAAATCCAGTGTACATACCCATAACGGGATATCGCTCAGTGTACACTATGGAAATGCGAGTTGGCAGTTTATATTCTTCTGGCTGACATTAAAAGCATTTGCAGTATCACGCTATGGGAGTTTTTTCTGTTTGATATGACCCTATGGTGACCAAAGGATACATGTGAGTGCCAGGGACAGGAGACTGGTCCAGAGGATTGGTGGCTACCAAGCAACCGGGAGGGTTCATCTGGAGGCGTGATCTTATGTGGGTATTCCACTAAGCGAGTAGGCCCTTGTGGTCATATTAGGGAGGTGAGGAGGCACATTGGCCACTTACCGATATCACATCACAGTGTGTGGCACTTATCATCTGCGGTTTATTCACAAGTGTGTGTGTATTCCTGCACTTCTGGAATTTAAAATATGGACCAGGGGCGGACTGACAACTCATGGGGCCCCCCGGGCAATAGGGGATCATGGGGCCCCTGTGTCCTTGCCCAAACTCAAAAAAGCCTATGAAAAAGGTACCAGGGGCATCTCATGGGGCCCCCTACTGACCCCGGGTCCTCGGGCAGCGCCCGAGTTTCCAAATGGTCAGTTCTCCCCTGCTCCTGACCCTGCGGTGTCTCGGAGAGAAACACACGAAAATCGTTCCATAAATCGGGACTACGAAGGTGTAACGGTCACATGGAATCTGTAATATAAGGAGTTGGGCGGGGTCTCTTCAGCATGAAATCAGCCAATCCGCTTTCAGATCGAGCTGTTTGGGCGATCGATCTTTGGTTGTGCAAATTAAATCACCCGATTTGCGCATTTGAAGGTAGCAGCGAAAATGTTTTCTTTTTCCTATATTTTTATTAGATGACTACAGGGGCGGACTGACCATTTGGAAACTCGGGCACTGCCCGAGGGCCCGGGGTCAGTAGGGGGCCCCATTAGATGCCCCTGGTACCTTTTTTCATAGGCTTTTTTGAGTTTGGGCAAGGACACAGGGGCCCCCATGATCCCCTATTGCCCGGGGGCCCCATGAGTTGTCAGTCTGCCCCTGGATGACTATGATTAGTCACAGATGATGGTTTCTTTCCACAATTTTGTGCAATTTTAACGTGTATGTGAACCTTCACCTTGTAAAACAATCCATTCATTTTAAAAATTAAAGACCATTTATGGATAGATATAAAAAAAAAATATTTATAATTACCAGGGGCATCTCATGGGGCCACCTACTGACCCCGGGCCCTCGGGCAGTGCCCGAGTTTCCAAATGGTCAGTCTGCCCCTGATATGGACTGATATACAGAATGAAGTATTGATTTGGGACACTTTTTTCACACGTGTTATATATTGTGTTCCCCTGGGAGGAATCACTTATTTCACCACTTATTGGTCCCCCATATTGGGGACTCTACATGTGGAGGGTCACGAGTTTAATTTGTGTGTATTTAGTGACTGTTATGGTTTAGCTCATGCTTATTTTTGTTACATACGTCTATATTAGTGTTTTAGCGCTTCACCAATATTGCATTATATGGTCATTACACAGAGCAGAGCTCCTCATTGGCTGAGACAGCAAGCGGGAGCCATGGGCTGTCAATCACAGCTGGTCAGCCAAGAGAGAGGGGGTGCGGCCAAGTCGCAGGTCCGTGTGTGAATGGGCACACGGAGCAGCGGCTGCCCCCATAGCAAGCTGCTTGCTGTGGGGGCTCCCGACAGACAGGAGGAGCGAGGAAAGCCTGCGGGGGGAACCAAGAAGAAAAGGATCCAGCGGGTGCCTGGTGCATGGGAGCACAGCGTGATCAGTTCTCTAGCTGTGCTGGGAACTCAGCTTGCTCTCCTCCAATGATCAGACTTCTGCTGACAGGCCCCTCTGCGCGACAATTCACTGGGAAGACCAGTGTGCTGCTGTTTCTCCTCTTTGAGCTCCTTATGCAGCTGAGAACAGAGATTATGTGATCTCTTAATAAAAGGTGGAAAATGTATTTATCATTTTTTTTTTTATTTCTATACATAAATCAGCTCCCGCTGCTGTCAATCACAGCTGGTCAGCCTAGAGAGAGGGGGTGGGGCCAAGTCGCGCCTCCGTGTGTGAATGAACACACGGAGCAGCAGGTGCCCCCATAGCAAGCTGCTTGCTGTGGGGGCACCCAACAGACAGGAGGGGCCAGGACAGCCTGCGGGGGGGACCCAAGAAAAAAAGGATCCAGAGGGTGCCCCCATAGCAAGCTGCTTGCTGTGGGGGCACCCCACAGACAGGAGGAGCCAGGAGAGCCTGTGAGGTGACCCAAGAAGAATAGGATCCAGCGGGTGCCCCCATAGCAAGCTGCTTGCTGTGGGGGCACCCAAGAGACAGGAGGAGCAAGGAGAGCCTGCGGGGGGACCCAAGAAAAAAGGATCCAGAGGGTGCCCCCATAGCAAGATGCTTGCTGTAGGGGAACCCAACAGACAGGAGGAGCCAGGAGAGCCTGCGGGGGGGGAACCAAAAAGAAAAGGATCCAGCGGGTGCCCCCATAACAAGCTGCTTGCTGTGGGGGCATCCAACAGACAGGAGGAGCCAGAAGAGCCTGGGGGGGGACCCAAAAAGAAAAGGATCCAGAGGGTGCCCTCATAGCAAGCTGCTTGCTGTGGGGCTCCCGACAGACAGGAGGAGCGAGGAAAGCCTGCGGGGGAACCAAGAAGAAAAGGATCCAGCGGGTGCCTGGTGCATGGGAGCACAGCGTGATCAGTTCTCTAGCTGTGCTGGGAACTCAGCTTGCTCTCCTCCAATGATCAGACTTCTGCTGACAGGCCCCTCTGCGCGACAATTCACTGGGAAGACCAGTGTGCTGCTGTTTCTCCTCTTTGAGCTCCTTATGCAGCTGAGAACAGAGATTATGTGATCTCTTAATAAAAGGTGGAAAATGTATTTATCATTTTTTTTTTTATTTCTATACATAAATCAGCTCCCGCTGCTGTCAATCACAGCTGGTCAGCCTAGAGAGAGGGGGTGGGGCCAAGTCGCGGCTCCGTGTGTGAATGAACACACGGAGCAGCAGGTGCCCCCATAGCAAGCTTCTTGCTGTGGGGGCACCCAACAGACAGGAGGGGCCAGGACAGCCTGCGGGGGGGACCCAAGAAAAAAAGGATCCAGAGGGTGCCCCCATAGCAAGCTGCTTGCTGTGGGGGCACCCCACAGACAGGAGGAGCCAGGAGAGCCTGTGAGGTGACCCAAGAAGAATAGGATCCAGCGGGTGCCCCCATAGCAAGCTGCTTGCTGTGGGGGCACCCAAGAGACAGGAGGAGCCAGGAGAGCCTGCGGGGGGGACCCAAGAAAAAAAGGATCCAGAGGGTGCCCCCATAGCAAGATGCTTGCTGTAGGGGAACCCAACAGACAGGAGGAGCCAGGAGAGCCTGCGGGGGGGGAACCAAAAAGAAAAGGATCCAGCGGGTGCCCCCATAACAAGCTGCTTGCTGTGGGGGCATCCAACAGACAGGAGGAGCCAGAAGAGCCTGGGGGGGACCCAAAAAGAAAAGGATCCAGAGGGTGCCCCCATAGCAAGCTGCTTGCTGTGGGGGCACCTGACAGACAGGAGTAGCCAGGAGAGCCTGTAGGGGGAGCCAAGAAGAAAAAAAGGATCCAGCGGGTGCCCCCATAGCAAGCTGCTTGCTGTGGGGGCACCCGATAGACAGAAGGAGCCAGGAGAGCCTGAAGGGGATCTGAAAAGAGAAGGATCCGGGATGCTCTGTGCACAACCATTACACAGAGCAGGTAAGTATAAACAGGTTTGTTATTTTACAAAAAAAAATGAACCTTTAGAATCGCTTGAAGTTAAATCCAATGCAATTGCAGCACAGATTATGTTTTTTCAGTCTTTTGAAGTGTAAGAAGACAATGACTTTCCAAGAACTGCCTCTGCAAAATACTAAAACTGACTATGGCAACATGCAGAGTCTAGCTAGGACTGAATAACTAGCACTAAACAAAGGAGGAAGACAGAGGGACAAATCAAAATTGCATAGCAAGCAAGTTGTAGTGGCCCACATTTTCTAGTATTTGAAGTGTAAGAAAACAGTGGCTTTCCAAGAGCTGTCTCTGCGAAGTACTAACACGGACTGGGGGAACATGGAAGAAACAGGGAGGGTCTCACTAGGACTGAACTAACTAGCACTAAACCAGAGAGGAAGACAGAGGGAGATGGCAAACTCGCATAGTATGCATGTTGTAGTTGCCCAAAACCTCCACTAGATGTCAGTATACTACAAAATAATAAAAACCAGATGCAGTTCAATACAACACAGAACAATGTATATCTACAGAGACATTGCTAGAACCGTGAAAGACCTGGCCAATGTGGTGCATTACTACCAATTGTGGGTGTGGCCATATGCACCTTAGAGTGGGCGTGGCCTAAAGGCAGTGCCTAAATGGATTCTAAGCCTACTGAACATATATACACGGGATACATGTACCCAGAGACGGACTGACAACTCATGGGACCCCCCGGCAATAGAAGATCATGGGGCCCCTATGTCCTCGCCCACACTCAAAGCACAACCAAAAAAGCCTATAAAAGGTACCAGGGGAATTTCATGGGGCCCCCTGCTGACCCCGGGCCCTCTGGCAGTGCCCGAGTGCTGGAATGGTCAGTCCGCCCCTGCATGTACCTCTGTCGCGTTACAACATGAATAATGCATTGTGTTATGTCTTCCAGAAACACATCAACTCCAGCACAAAGGATCATTTTTCAAAAAGCTGAACTTTCCCAACACATATGTTTTTCTGCACAACATATAGGTCAGGACCGTGTAATGTACATCACAACATACAGTGTACAGAGGTCACGTACAGCACAGTGTATAGAGTACAGGATTATGTCACGTACAGCACAGAGTATAGAGTACAGGATTATGTGACATACAGCTCAGTGTATAGAGTACAGGATTATGTCATGTACAGCACAGAGTATAGAGTACAGGATTATGTCACGTACAGCACAGAGTATAGAGTACAGGATTATGTCACGTACAGCTCAGTGTATAGAGTACAGGATTATGTCACGTACAGCACAGAGTATAGAGTACAGGATTGTCATGTACAGCACAGTGTATAGAGTACAGGATTATGTCACGTACAGCACAGTGTATAGAGTACAGGATTGTCATGTACAGCTCAGTGTATAGAGTACAGGATTATGTGACATACAGCTCAGTGTATAGAGTACAGGATTATGTGACATACAGCTCAGTGTATAGAGTACAGGATTATGTCACGTATAGAACAGAGTATAGAGTACAGGATTATGTCACGTACAGCTCAGTGTATAGGGTACAGGATTATGTCACATACAGCACAGTGTATAGAGTACAGGATTATGTCATGTACAGCACAGAGTATAGAGTACAGGATTATGTCACGTACAGCACAGAGTATAGAGTACAGGATTATGTCACGTACAGCTCAGTGTATAGAGTACAGGATTATGTCACGTACAGCACAGAGTATAGAGTACAGGATTGTCATGTACAGCACAGAGTATAGAGTACAGGATTGTCACGTACAGCACAGTGTATAGAGTACAGGATTATGTCACGTATAGCACAGAGTATAGAGTACAGGATTATGTCACGTATAGCACAGAGTATAGAGTACAGGATTATGTCACGTATAGCACAGAGTATAGAGTACAGGATTATGTCACGTATAGCACAGTGTATAGAGTACAGGATTATGTCACGTACAGCACAGTGTATAGAGTACAGGATTATGTCACGTATAGCACAGAGTATAGAGTACAGGATTATGTCACGTACAGCACAGTGTATAGAGTACAGGATTGTCATGTACAGCTCAGTGTATAGAGTACAGGATTATGTGACATACAGCTCAGTGTATAGAGTACAGGATTATGTGACATACAGCTCAGTGTATAGAGTACAGGATTATGTCACGTATAGCACAGAGTATAGAGTACAGGATTATGTCACGTACAGCTCAGTGTATAGGGTACAGGATTATGTCACATACAGCACAGTGTATAGGGTACAGGATTATGTCATGTACAGCACAGAGTATAGAGTACAGGATTATGTCACGTACAGCACAGTGTATAGAGTACAGGATTATGTCACGTACAGCACAGAGTATAGAGTACAGGATTATGTCACGTACAGCTCAGTGTATAGGGTACAGGATTATGTCACGTACAGCACAGAGTTTAGGGTACAGGATTATGTCACGTACAGCACAGAGTATAGAGTACAGGATTATGTCACGTACAGCACAGAGTATAGAGTACAGGATTGTCATGTACAGCACATTGTATAGAGTACAGGATTATGTCACGTACAGCTCAGTGTATAGGGTACAGGATTATGTCATGTACAGCACAGAGTATAGAGTACAGGATTGTCATGTACAGCACAGTGTATAGAGTACAGGATTATGTCACGTACAGCACAGAGTATAGAGTACAGGATTGTCATGTACAGCACAGTGTATAGGGTACAGGATTATGTCACGTACAGCACAGAGTATAGGGTACAGGATTATGTCACGTACAGCTCAGTGTATAGGGTACAGGATTATGTCACGTACAGCACAGAGTATAGAGTACAGGATTGTCACGTACAGCACAGTGTATAGAGTACAGGATTATGTCACGTACAGCACAGAGTATAGAGTACAGGATTATGTCACGTACAGCACAGAGTATAGAGTACAGGATTATGTCACGTACAGCACAGTGTATAGGGTACAGGATTATGTCACGTACAGCACAGAGTATAGAGTACAGGATTATGTCACGTACAGCATAGAGTATAGAGTACAGGATTATGTCACGTACAGCATAGAGTATAGAGTACAGGATTATGTCACGTACAGCACAGTGTATAGAGTACAGGATTATGTCACGTACAGCACAGTGTATAGAGTACAGGATTATGTCACGTACAGCACAGAGTATAGAGTACAGGATTGTCACGTACAGCACAGTGTATAGAGTACAGGATTGCCATGTACAGCACAGTGTATAGAGTACAGGATTATGTCACATACAGCACAGTGTATAGGGTACAGGATTATGTCACGTACAGCTCAGTGTATAGGGTACAGGATTATGTCATGTACCTCACAGAGTATAGAGTACATGATTATGTCACGTACAGCACAGAGTATAGAGTACAGGATTATGTCACGTACAGCTCAGTGTATAGAGTACAGGATTATGTGACATACAGCTCAGTGTATAGAGTACAGGATTATGTCATGTACAGCACAGTGTATAGAGTACAGGATTATGTCACGTATAGCACAGAGTATAGAGTACAGGATTATGTCACGTACAGCACAGTGTATAGGGTACAGGATTATGTCACGTACAGCACAGAGTATAGAGTACAGGATTATGTCACGTACAGCACAGTGTATAGAGTACAGGATTATGTCACGTACAGCTCAGTGTATAGGGTACAGGATTATGTCACGTACAGCACAGAGTATAGGGTACAGGATTATGTCACGTACAGCTCAGTGTAAAGGGTACAGGATTATGTCACGTACAGCACAGAGTATAGAGTACAGGATTATGTCACGTACAGCACAGAGTATAGAGTACAGGATTATGTCACGTACAGCTCAGTGTATAGGGTACAGGATTATGTCACGTACAGCACAGAGTATAGAGTACAGGATTGTCATGTACAGCACAGTGTATAGAGTACAGGATTATGTCACGTACAGCTCAGTGTATAGGGTACAGGATTATGTCACATACAGCACAGTGTATAGGGTACAGGATTATGTCACGTACAGCACAGAGTATAGAGTACAGCATTATGTCACATACAGCACAGAGTATAGAGTACAGGATTATGTCACGTACAGCACAGAGTATAGAGTACAGGATTGTCATTTACAGCACAGAGTATAGAGTACAGGATTGTCATGTACAGCACATTGTATAGAGTACAGGATTATGTCATGTACAGCATAGAGTATAGAGTACAGGATTATGTCACGTACAGCTCAGTGTATAGGGTACAGGATTATGTCACGTACAGCACAGAGTATAGAGTACAGGATTGTCATGTACAGCACAGTGTATAGAGTACAGGATTATGTCACGTACAGCACAGAGTATAGAGTAC
>NW_028321741.1:0-70044 GCF_062004578.1 Staurois parvus | reverse complement strand
CTGCAACGCACAACGATCGGCGGGTGTGGGGAGGAAGAACAGCGCTGCAACGCACAACGATCGGCGGGTGTGGGGAGGAAGAACAGCGCTGCAACGCACAACGATCGGCGGGTGTGGGGAGGAAGAACAGCGCTGCAACGCACAACGATCGGCGGGTGTGGGGAGGAAGAACAGCGCTGCAACGCACAACGATCGGCGGGTGTGGGGAGGAAGAACAGCGCTGCAATGCACAACGTCGGCGGGTTGTGGGAGGAAGAACAGCGCTGCATGGCACAACGATCGGCGGGTGTGGGGAGGAAGAACAGCGCTGCATGGCACAACGATCGGCGGGTGTGGGGAGGAAGAACAGCGCTGCAACGCACAACAATCGGCGGGTGTGGGGAGGAAGAACAGCGCTGCAACGCACAACGATCGGCGGGTGTGGGGAGGAAGAACAGCGCTGCAATGCACAACGATCGGCGGGTGTGGGGAGGAAGAACAGCGCTGCAACACACAACGATCAGCGGGTGAAGTGAGGAAGAACAGCGCCGCATGGCACCAACGCATTTAATGCAACGGGAGGGAGTGAGTGGAACCTCTAGAGCTGCAAATGTCGGCAATGACTGAAGGAAGACAACGCACGTCCCGCATGGATCGCATTCAGAGTGGCTGCCATGGGGGCTCCCGCCTTCCTCTGAGCGGAGGACTCCTTTAGTCGGATCCTGAGAAGGGCGGAGCTCCTCTGTGTCCTCTACATCCCGGGTGGAGTCCCTGTGGGGTGTGAGGGGTTAATGGGTGTCACACCTGGGGAGGGGGCGGGGCACCTCTGCAGGATATCCTCATCCTGTTTGCACTGATACATTGTAACTACTGGGGGAGGGGCTACCTGAGATCAGATTCCACCCCGTGTGACTACAGAACACCCCCCCCTTCTGCCTCCCGCCTATCGCAGGGTGTGATGCTGATCCTGACGCTACAGCGCCGAGTCCAGGGCCACTCCCCCCAGACTTCACTGGCTGCATGCTGCGTCTCTGAGCAGTGACCCCCTGGATGAGGAGGAGGGCCCCGGGCCTGCACAGTAATGGCAGCTTCCCTCATTGTGTCTGGACAGGTTCTCTTTATTGTCCTGTAGAAGGCGCCTCTTCAATCCTCAGCTTCACACCCAGGCTGCAGCCACTCTGTGTACCGACTTCTTCCCGGATCCTCATATCTAATGCAAATAAAAGATCACATGCAAAGCAAGCAGTGCCAACGCCTGGACAAGCTGTGTGCCGGGCCCGGCAACCGGGAGGGAGCCGCCAGCCACCCCACCCCCATCAGGAAGCCTGCTGTATACTATATATACTGATTCCAAGACGTCATCCCCCGTATGCAGAACATTCCAAGGAGGACCCCCCATGTCCAGAACATTCCAAGGAGACCCCCCCCATGTCCGGAACATTCCAAGGAGTCCCCCCCTGTATGCAGAACATTCCAAGGAGACCCCCCCTGTATGCAGAACATTCCAAGGAGACCCCCCATGTCCAGAACTTTCCAAGGAGAACCCCCCCATGTCCAGAACATTCCAAGGAGTCCCCCCTGTATGCAGAACATTCCAAGGAGACTCCCCCATGTCCAGAACTTTCCCAGGAGTCCCCCCCCCCCCCCATGTCCAGAACATTCCAAGGAGACCCCCCATGTCCAGAACATTCCAAGGAGACCCCCCCTGTATGCAGAACATCTTCAGGAGCCCCCCCATGTCCAGAACTTTCCCAGGAGTCCCCCCTCCATGTCCAGAACATTTCCAAGGAGTCCCCCCCCCCGTATCCAGAACATTCCAAGGAGTCCCCCCCTGTCCAGAACATTTCCAGGAGCCCCCCCCCCCGTATCCAGAACATTCCCAGGAGTCCCCCATCCATGTCCAGAACATTCCCAGGAGTCGCCCCCCCCCCATGTCCAGAACATTTCCAGGAGCCCCCCCGTATCCAGAACATTCCAAGGAGTCCCCCCCCCCTGCCCAGAACATTTCCAGGAGCCCCCCGTATCCAGAACATTCCCAGGAGTCCCCCACTCATGTCCAGAACATTCCCAGGAGTCCCCCCCCCCATGTCCAGAACATTTCCAGGAGCCCCCCCCCCCCCATGTCCAGAACATTTCCAAGGAGTCCCCCCCCCCATGTCCAGAACATTTCCAAGGAGTCCCCCCCCCCCATGTCCAGAACATCTCCAAGGAGTCCCCCCCCCCCCGTATCCAGAACATTCCAAGGAGTCCCCCCCCTGTCCAGAACATTTCCAGGAGCCCCCCCCCGTATCCAGAACATTCCCAGAAGTCCCCCATCCATGTCCAGAACATTCCCAGGAGTCGTCCCCCCCCCATGTCCAGAACATTTCCAGGAGCCCCCTTCGTATCCAGAACATTCCAAGGAGTCCCCCCCCCTGTCCAGAACATTTCCAGGAGCCCCCCCGTATCCAGAACATTCCCAGGAGTCCCCCATCCATGTCCAGAACATTTCCAGGAGTCCCCCATCCATGTCCAGAACATTTCCAGGAGCCCCCCCCCCCATGTCCAGAACATTTCCAAGGAGTCCCCCCCCCCCATGTCCAGAACATTTCCAAGGAGTCCCCCCCCCCCCCATGTCCAGAAACATCTCCAAGGAGTCCCCCCCCCCCCATGTCCAGAACATTCCAAGGAGTCCCCCCCCCCCCCATGTCCAGAACATTCCAAGGAGTCCCCCCCCATCTCCGGAACATTTCCAGAAGCCCCCCCCATGTCCAGAACATTCCAAGGAGTCGTCCCCCCCATGTCCAGAGCATTTCCAGGAGTCCCCCCCCCGTATCCAGAACATTTCCAGGAGTCCCCCCCCCCGTATCCAGAACATTTCCAGGAGTCCCCCCCCCCCGTATCCAGAAAATTCCCAGGAGTCCCCCCCCCATGTCCAGAACATTTCCAGGAGCCCCCCCCCCCCATGTCCAGAACATTTCCAAGGAGTCCCCCCCCCCATGTCCAGAACATTTCCAAGGAGTCCGTCCCCCCCCCATGTCCAGAACATTTCCAAGGGGTCCCCCCCCACATGTCCAGAACATTCCAAGGAGTCCCCCCCCCCCCCATGTCCAGAACATTTCCAGGAGCCCCCCCCCATGTCCAGAACCTTCCAAGGATTCCCCCCCCATCTCTCGAACATTTCCAGAAGCCCCCCCCATGTCCAGAACATTCCAAGGAGTCCCCCCCCCCCCCCATGTCCAGAACATTTCCAGGAGTCCCCCCCCCGTATCCAGAACATTTCCAGGAGTCCCCCCCCCCCCGTATCCAGAACATTTCCAGGAGTCCCCCCCCCGTATCCAGAACATTTCCAGAAGTGTCCCCCCCCCCCGTGTCCAGAACATTCCAAAGAAATGAGGTGGAGCTCTGACTAGCTGCAGCTTCTAATCCACACTGTGTGAAGCTCAAAGTGTGCAGTGACATCAGAGGAAGTCCAGGGGAGGAGCTGCTACACCTGTGCAAGACTGGAGGGGAGGGGCTGGTACACCTGTGCAAGACTGAAGGGGAGGGGCTGCTACACCTGTGCAAGACTGGAGGGGAGGAGCAGGTACACCTGTGCAAGACTGGAGGGGAGGGGCTGCTACACCTGTGCAAGACTGGAGGGAAGGGGCTGGTACACCTGTGCAAGACTGAAGGGGAGGGGCTGCTACACCTGTGCAAGACTGGAGGGGAGGAGCCGCTACACCTGTGCAAGACTGGAGGGGAGGGGCTGCTACACCTGTGCAAGACTGGAGGGAAGGGGCCGGTACACCTGTGCAAGACTGGAGGGGAGGAGCCGGTACACCTGTGCAAGACTGAAGGGGAGGAGCCGGTACACCTGTGCAAGACTGAAGGGGAGGAGCCGGTACACCTGTGCAAGACTGGAGGGGAGGATCCGGTGCACCTGTGCCAGACTGGAGGGGAGGAGCCGCTACACCTGTGCAAGGCTGAAGGGGAGGAGCCGCTACACCTGTGCAAGACTGGAGGGGAGGAGCCGGTACACCTGTGCAAGACTGGAGGGGAGGAGCCGGTACACCTGTGCAAGACTGGAGGGGAGGAGCCGGTACACCTGTGCAAGGCTGAAGGGGAGGTGACTTTCACCTTTTTACAGGGTTGCTGTTCTATATTTGATAAGGATATTCTCCTTCTAGGTCCTATCTGTAGTCAGGAGGTGTGACCCGCCTTCCCGCTGAGATAAAATCAATTATCCACAGAGAGGCTGTACCAATCTGCAATCAGATGGACCATAAAGCACCCGGGAGGATGGCGCTAGGAAGACTCAATGTCACAAGTCAGCGATGGCACCCAGCATGGACCATGCACAGATTACACAATGCCCGGATCATACAGTGACACCACGTAAGTGCCGAGGATTACAGATCCCAGGAAAGCCGAGGAAATATAGTTACAACTATTACCGAACCTCAGCTGAGCCTACCGACTCATTCCCCTTCCAATCACAGGTCTCCAGAAGATCTCCTCTCATGATGTCATTGGGACCAACCAACCAGCCAACTAACCAATCAACCAGCCAGCCAACCTACCCAACAGCCAGCCAACCAGCCACCTGACAAACACCCAACCAGGCAACCAACTGGTCAGCCAATCAACCTGACAACCACCCAACCAACCAACCAACCAACCAACCAACCAACCAGCAAGCCAACTTATCAACCAACAATCAACCAGGCAGGGAGCTAACCAGCAACCAACCAACCAACCTAACAACCACCCAACCAACCTGCCAACCCAACAACCACCCAACCTGCCAAGCAACAACCAACCACCCAGCTAATAAACCAACTAACCAGCCAGCAAGCCAACCAGACAACCAACCTGCCAAACAACCAACCAATCAGCCTGCAAAGCCATCCACGGGTTCCAGCACTATTATATAGAATACAGTCAGAAAGAACCAGCAGCTGACAATACGACCAGAAGAGGAACCCGACCCAAACCATGACATCAGCGTGATAGGAAACATGTCAGAGGTCCATACAGAACAATAACCTGGCAGTTCATTTCCATAACCGGTTAGTCTCTCCATGTAAGCCCAGCAGTCTCTCCATGTAAGCCCAGCGCAGTCTCTCCGTGTAGCCCCAGCGCAGTCTCTCCATGTAAGCCCAGCGCAGTCTCTCCATGTAAGCCCAGCGCAGTCTCTCCATGTAAGCCCAGCGCAGTCTCTCCATGTAAGCCCAGCGCAGTCTCTCCATGTAAGCCCAGCGCAGTCTCTCCATGTAAGCCCAGCACAGTCTCTCCATGTAAGCCCAGCACAGTCTCTCCATGTAAGCCCAGCAGTCTCTCCATGTAAGCCCAGCAGTCTCTCCATGTAAGCCCAGCAGTCTCTCCATGTAAGCCCAGCACAGTCTCTCCATGTAAGCCCAGCGCAGTCTCTCCATGTAAGCCCAGCGCAGTCTCTCCATGTAAGCCCAGCACAGTCTCTCCATGTAAGCCCAGCAGTCTCTCCATGTAAGCCCAGCAGTCTCTCCATGTAAGCCCAGCAGTCTCTCCATGTAAGCCCAGCAGTCTCTCCATGTAAGCCCAGCAGTCTCTCCATGTAAGCCCAGTGCAGTCTCTCCATGTAAGCCCAGCAGTCTCTCCATGTAAGCCCAGCAGTCTCTCCATGTAAGCCCAGCGCAGTCTCTCCATGTAAGCACAGCAGTCAGTGATGTGACAGCTCAGAGGGGGTAATAATGGGTTTTGGGTATTTCTGGGGGACAACCCTTGAAGGTCATGTTCAGGTTATAGCGAGTTCCATTTGGGGGGGCAGGTACAGGTTCTGAGGCGAATTTAATGCAGGTGAGGCAATAAGTGAGTTTAATCACCACCTTAATCAGTCCCAGAACCCGTGTAATAATATGTGTTCGAGTTTAAAGGGATGAGGTGGCCACCCTAGGAGGATGTCTAGTCTCCCTCTCAGGTCTCTCCATACATTGGGTCGCCTTCTCAGGCCTCTCCATACATTGGGTCGCCTTCTCAGGCCTCTCCATACATTGGGTCGCCTTCTCAGGCCTCTCCATACATTGGGTCGCCTTCTCAGGCCTCTCCATACATTGGGTCGTCTTCTCAGGCCTCTCCATACATTGGGTCGCCTTCTAAGGTCTCTTTATACATTGGGTCGCCTTCTCAGGCCTCTCCCCTTCTCAGGCCTCTCCATACATTGGGTCGCCTTCTCAGGTCTCGCCATACATTGGGTCGCCTTCTCAGGCCTCTCCATACATTGGGTCGTCTTCTCAGGCCTCTCCATACATTGGGTCGCCTTCTAAGGTCTCTTTATACATTGGGTCGCCTTCTCAGGCCTCTCCCCTTCTCAGGCCTCTCCATACATTGGGTCGCCTTCTCAGGTCTCGCCATACATTGGGTCGCCTTCTCAGGTCTCACCATACATTGGGTCGCCTTCTCAGGCCTCTCCCCTTCTCAGGCCTCTCCATACATTGGGTCGCCTTCTCAGGCCTCTCCATACATTGGGTCGCCTTCTCAGGCCTCTCCATACATTGGGTCGCCTTCTCAGGCCTCTCCATACATTGGGTCGCCTTCTCAGGCCTCTCCATACATTGGGTCGCCTTCTCAGGCCTCTCCATACATTGGGTCGCCTTCTCAGGCCTCTCCATACATTGGGTCGCCTTCTCAGGCCTCTCCATACATTGGGTCGTCTTCTCAGGCCTCTCCATACATTGGGTCGCCTTCTAAGGTCTCTTTATACATTGGGTCGCCTTCTCAGGCCTCTCCCCTTCTCAGGCCTCTCCATACATTGGGTCGCCTTCTCAGGTCTCGCCATACATTGGGTCGCCTTCTCAGGCCTCTCCATACATTGGGTCGTCTTCTCAGGCCTCTCCATACATTGGGTCGCCTTCTAAGGTCTCTTTATACATTGGGTCGCCTTCTCAGGCCTCTCCCCTTCTCAGGCCTCTCCATACATTGGGTCGCCTTCTCAGGTCTCGCCATACATTGGGTCGCCTTCTCAGGTCTCACCATACATTGGGTCGCCTTCTCAGGCCTCTCCCCTTCTCAGGCCTCTCCATACATTGGGTCGCCTTCTCAGGCCTCTCCATACATTGGGTCGCCTTCTCAGGCCTCTCCATACATTGGGTCGCCTTCTCAGGCCTCTCCATACATTGGGTCGCCTTCTCAGGCCTCTCCATACATTGGGTCGCCTTCTCAGGCCTCTCCATACATTGGGTCGCCTTCTCAGGCCTCTCCATACATTGGGTCGCCTTCTCAGGCCTCTCCATACATTGGGTCGTCTTCTCAGGCCTCTCCATACATTGGGTCGCCTTCTAAGGTCTCTTTATACATTGGGTCGCCTTCTCAGGCCTCTCCCCTTCTCAGGCCTCTCCATACATTGGGTCGCCTTCTCAGGTCTCGCCATACATTGGGTCGCCTTCTCAGGTCTCACCATACATTGGGTCGCCTTCTCAGGCCTCTCCCCTTCTCAGGCCTCTCCATACATTGGGTCGCCTTCTCAGGCCTCTCCATACATTGGGTCGCCTTCTCAGGCCTCTCCATACATTGGGTCGCCTTCTCAGGCCTCTCCATACATTGGGTCGCCTTCTCAGGCCTCTCCATACATTGGGTCGCCTTCTCAGGCCTCTCCATACATTGGGTCGCCTTCTCAGGCCTCTCCATACATTGGGTCGCCTTCTCAGGCCTCTCCATACATTGGGTCGCCTTCTCAGGTCTCGCCATACATTGGGTCGCCTTCTCAGGCCTCTCCATACATTGGGTCGTCTTCTCAGGCCTCTCCATACATTGGGTCGCCTTCTAAGGTCTCTTTATACATTGGGTCGCCTTCTCAGGCCTCTCCCCTTCTCAGGCCTCTCCATACATTGGGTCGCCTTCTCAGGTCTCGCCATACATTGGGTCGCCTTCTCAGGTCTCACCATACATTGGGTCGCCTTCTCAGGCCTCTCCCCTTCTCAGGCCTCGCCATACATTGGGTCACCTTCTCAGGTCTCCCCATACATTGGGTCGCCTTCTCAGGTCTCCCCATACATTGGGTCGCCTCATCTGGACAGCCTGACAATGAACCATCAATCTGCCTCCACAGCTCTGCCTGAGCCAGGAGCGCCATCTAGTGAGGAGAACTGTAACTGCTCCCATCCCCAGAGAGGACAGGGATAGGGATGGAGGAGGACAGAATTCCCCAGGATAAAGATCCGCTCTATATATTTATTTCAGGTACTTATATAGCGCCATCAATTTACATAGAGCTTTACATATATGTTGCACATTCACATCAGTCCCTAATCCTGAAGGAGCGTACAATCTAAGGTCCCTAACTCACATTCATACATACACATACAAGGGCCAATTTAGACAGGAGTCAATTAACCTCCCAGCATGTTTTTGGAGTGTGGGAGGAAACCAGAGTACCCGGAGGAAACCCACGCAGGCACAGGGAGAACATGCAAACTCCAGGCAGGTGGTGCCATGGTTGGGATTTGAACCAATGACCCGAGTACTGCCAGGTGGGAGTGCTAACCATTTAGCCACTGTGCTGCCCATATAATATACACGCACTCCTGAGAACATACACGAGTCTGCACTGGCATAGGTCCATGAGCCTCAAGTCTTCGCCATCCCCTGCTCTGTGTGTGAAATCCTGATTGCTGGTCACATGGACCCGAGCACATACCCCCAACCACTGCCAGTGATCAGTGTCATTTACCAGTGTATGCCGCCTTCCGTCCCTCACTGTCAGCGCAGAGAGATGGAGAGCTAAACCTCCCAACTTCTATGTAGATGGGTGGAAGGACGACCTCACGGAGCACAGAGGAGACCCTGAATAATACATGGAGGACATCATGGGAGGGGATTCCTATATCCAGATATGTTCTGTAACGTTCGAGTGACATCACTGAGGAGAGAGATGACATCACTGAGGAGAGAGAGGACATCACTGAGGAGAGAGAGAGGACATCACTGAGGAGAGAGAGAGGACATCACTGAGGAGAGAGATGGCATCACTGAGGAGAGAGAGGACATCACTGAGGAGAGAGAGGACATCACTGAGGAGAGAGATGACATCACTGAGGAGAGTGAGGACATCACTGAGGAGAGAGAGGACATCACTGAGGAGAGAGAGGACATCACTGAGGAGAGAGAGGACATCACTGAGAGAGAGATGACATCACTGAGGAGAGTGAGGACATCACTGAGGAGAGAGAGGGCATCACTGAGGAGAGAGAGGGCATCACTGAGGAGAGAGAGGGCATCACTGAGGAGAGAGAGGGCATCACTGAGGAGAGAGAGGACATCACTGAGGAGAGAGAGGACATCACTGAGGAGAGAGAGGACATCACTGAGGAGAGAGAGGACATCACTGAGGAGAGAGAGGACATCACTGAGGGGAGAGATGGCATCACTGAGGAGAGTGAGGACATCACTGAGGAGAGAGAGGACATCACTGAGGAGAGAGAGGACATCATTGAGGAGAGAGATGACATAACAGAGATGACATCACTGAGGAGAGAGAGGACATCACTGAGGAGAGAGAGGACATCACTGAGGAGAGTGAGGACATCACTGAGGAGAGAGAGGACATCACTGAGGAGAGAGAGGACATCACTGAGGAGAGAGAGGACATCACTGAGGAGAGAGAGGACATCACTGAGGAGAGAGAGGACATCACTGAGGAGAGAGAGGACATCACTGAGGAGAGAGAGGGCATCACTGAGGAGAGAGAGGGCATCACTGAGGAGAGAGAGGACATCACTGAGGAGAGAGAGGACATCACTGAGGAGAGAGAGGACATCACTGAGGAGAGAGATGGCATCACTGAGGAGAGAGAGGACATCACTGAGGAGAGAGAGGACATCACTGAGGAGAGAGAGGACATCACTGAGGAGAGAGAGGACATCATTGAGAGAGATGACATAACAGAGATGACATCACTGAGGAGAGAGAGGACATCACTGAGGAGAGAGGACATCACTAAGGAGAGAGAGGACATCACTGAGGAGAGAGAGGACATCACTGAGGAGAGAGAGGACATCACTGAGGAGAGAGAGGACATCACTGAGGAGAGAGAGGACATAACAGAGATGACATCACTGAGGAGAGAGAGGACATCACTGAGGAGAGAGAGGACATCACTGAGGAGAGAGAGGACATAACAGAGATGACATCACTGAGGAGAGAGATGGCATCACTGAGGAGAGTGAGGACATCACTGAGGAGAGAGAGGACATCACTGAGGAGAGAGAGGACATCACTGAGGAGAGAGAGGACATCACTGAGGAGAGAGAGGACATCACTGAGGAGAGAGAGGACATCACTGAGGAGAGAGAGGACATCACTGAGGAGAGAGAGGACATCACTGAGGAGAGAGAGGATATCACTGAGGAGAGAGAGGACATCATTGAGGAGAGAGATGACATAACAGAGATGACATCACTGAGGAGAGAGAGGACATCACTGAGGAGAGAGAGGACATCACTGAGGAGAGAGATGACATAACAGATGACATCACAGCTCTCCAATGATATCACTGAGAGAGATGGCATCACTGAGGAGAGAGAGGACATCACTGAGGAGAGAGAGGGCATCACTGAGGAGAGAGAGGGCATCACTGAGGAGAGAGAGGGCATCACTGAGGAGAGAGAGGACATCACTGAGGAGAGAGAGGACATCACTGAGGAGAGAGAGGGCATCACTGAGGAGAGAGAGGACATCACTGAGGAGAGAGAGGACATCACTGAGGAGAGAGAGGACATCACTGAGGAGAGAGAGGACATCACTGAGGGGAGAGATGACATAACAGAGATGACATCACTGAGGAGAGAGATGACATAACAGATGACATCACAGCTCTCCAATGATATCACTGAGAGAGATGACATAACAGAGATGACATCACAGCTCTCCAGTGACATCACTAACAAAAAATTACATAACTGAGGAGACAGATGACATCATTGAGGAAAGAGATGACATCACAGTGCTCAAGTGACATCATTGAAGAGTGAGATGGTCCGACTGAGGACAGAGATGACACCGTTGAGGAGGCAGATGACACCATAGCACTCCTATGACATCACTCAGGAGAGAGAGAGATGACATGTCCCAATGAGCAGCGATGACATCACTGCTCTCCAGATACAAGGCTATGACCCGTAATAGGGTGATGTGGGGTGCACTCACCTCCTGTCGCAGCCCAGCGGTGCGCTCCGTGCCTCACATTCATGATGTTATACTCGGCAATGTCAGAGTTCAGGCTCTGGAGGTTTCTGGTTGTTTTGCTCTCTGGGTCTCGGGGGAGGGGAGCCTGCGCTGCGAGAATTACAACAGAACATCGATGTAGCAGAAGGAATGTGAAAGTTCCATATATGAATATCCGCCATCAGCAGTGCTCAGCCAGTCATAGACCATCACCGATAAAAAGACGATTTCCACCTCATTCTGGTGATTGGTCAGGTGACCAGTGCCTAGGCACCATTGCCCATGATCGTGTTAGGAGAGGATCACATGACCAACATATCAGTGACACCGCACCAGAGGAGACATTTTCTGACATGGCGATATGTCGGATGGTGAATGTTTATAGAAGTTCAGTGACCATCCAGCTATGAAAGGGGCCCTGGAACCAGCCCAGTGGGCCAATCAGAAGGACAGACTGGGCCCAGGAGGCAGAATCTGCATGAATGCCTGGGGTGACTCCATCTTGTCCTGGGCTGGTGTCACCACAACTTTACAGGTGATCCCTGTCTCCGACCATCCAGCCTGACCTCAATATATGTTCCCAATGTTCCATGTCCATTTTCCGGGAATAGAGATCCACCTTCTTCAATACAGCAGAGCTCAGTCACCAGCCTGGCTATGATCGGCACACCTCCAACCTGAAGAACATATATAGAGTATCCAATCCCATCACACCGTAACATTGTTTCCACTGAGGAGGTCATCTTCCTGACACACTGAGAGGTATTCTCCTTCGGCAAGCCTAGCCTCACCATGAGGGCCATTGCCGGGAGCTCCTGTTGGCACCTATTATAGATGCAGCGTCTAAGGATGGGAACACACAATGGTGGGAGGGATCAAACAAAAGGTGGGCAGTAACACCCAAAGGGGGATGGGAATGGGAACACCCCATGGGTGCAGAAACACACAAAAGGCGGATAGTAAAACCCAAGGGGGCAGGAACACCCCATAGTGGGAGGGAACATACAAAGATGAGTGGGGACACCAAATGGGGGTTTAAACACCCAAAGGCGGGCAGTAACACCCCAAAGTGGGAGGGTACATACAAAAAGGTACGCAGGAACATCCAGAGGGGGGCAGTAGCTTCCAAAAGTGGATGGGAACACCTCATGGGAGCAGGAACACAGAAAGGTAGGTGGGAAGAACACAAGGAAGAAGGGATACCCCAAAGTGGGACACCAGACTGGGGAAGAACACACAATGGTGGGCAGTAACACCTTATACTGGGATGGATCATGTAAAAGGTGAGTGTGGACACTCCATGGGGGCAAGAACACATATAGGTGGGCAACAACACCCCACAGTAAAAGGAACCCACAGAGATGGATAGTGACACCCCAAACTAGCAGAGAACATACAAAGGTGGGCAGGAGCACCTCCTATGGTGAGATAGAACACACAAAGATGGGCAGGTGCACTCAAAGGGGGATGGGAATGGGAACACCCCATGGGCACAGAAACACACAAAAGGCAGATAGTAAAACCCAAGGGGGCAGGCACACCCCATAGTGGGAGGGAACATACAAAGATGAGTGGGGACACCAAATGGGGGTTTAAACACCCAAAGGCGGGCAGTAACACCCCAAAGTGGGAGGGTACATACAAAAAGGTACGCAGGAACATCCAGAGGGGGGCAGTAGCTTCTAAAAGTGGATGGGAACACCTCATGGGAGCAGGAACACAGAAAGGTAGGTGGGAAGAACACAAGCAAGAAGGGATACCCCAAAGTGGGACACCAGACTGGGGAAGAACACACAATGGTGGGCAGTAACACCTTATACTGGGATGGATCATGTAAAAGGTGAGTGTGGACACTCCATGGGGGCAAGAACACATATAGGTGGGCAACAACACCCCACAGTAAAAGGAACCCACAGAGATGGATAGTGACACCCCAAACTAGCAGAGAACATACAAAGGTGGGCAGGAGCACCTCCTATGGTGAGATAGAACACACAAAGATGGGCAGGTGCACTCAAAAGTGGATGGAAACACTCCATGGGGGGCAGTAACATACAAGGTGGGCAGGAATACACAAAGAAGGGTATGAACACCCCATGATGGGAGGGAAGACCCAAAAGGAGAGGAGAACACCCAAAACTGCCAGTTGGACAGGAGCAGAGCCGAGAATTACGGCAGAGATCTCAATGTACGAGTAACAAACACATAGAAGACTCCAGGAGGTGCCTCGGCCCACTAGACTCCACCGATAACCAAGGTTTGACTTTTTGGTGGAGTGACCCTCTCACCCGTTGGTCACATGACCCACCATCTGAGTATTAACCCTCCCCTGCCTGCCAGTGGCAGCAATCAGAAGGCACTTCAGCTGGGAGGTGAGAAGCAGTTCAGCCGTTTGAAGTCCTCCAGCAGTTTCTGGCGGAGTCGCGGGACGGAGAGTCTTTGATGAGATGGAACAAAGATCCTGAGAATAAAGCATGAGCTGGGGAGGAGGAGGCCGGGTCCGTCTCTCAATCATCTCCCGCATCTCAGGAGAGACCGCCATAGAATAGGAACTGGAAATGGTTATATATAATGCCGACATACCACGGCACCTTACCGGGTCCACAGACCACCGATGTCTCCACGCACAAGCAGAGGGCCTCCCTGGTGGGAAGTATACCCAGGACCCCGGAGCTGAGCAGTACGAGCTCGGTGTACCAGAGTAACAGAAACAGGCCTGGAGTCTCTCTGAATTCTGGGGGTTGGTTGTATCCAATAGTAAAAATTCACGGAAAGCGGTTTTCGTTGGGAGGGGGGTAGAAGGGGAAGGAGGTCCAACTAGACCCCCGCCAATAACGGAGTCTGGACTGGGAGGGGAGTATGTCGCCCAGATGTGGGTGTACTAGAAAATGGCAGTTTAATCTGCGTGAAGAGCGTGCTGAAGGTACGGACACGTTGGGGTCTCCTCTGCAGTTACAATGGGCAGTTGCTCAACAATCGCAAAAACCAAAATCATAATGAGGGGGTGTTGGGGGAGGGGGAAGGGGGTGAAGAGTCTTGGAGGGTTCCTACATTTGAAGCGAAGTACCTGGCGGGCGATGTGCAGTAATTACGGAACGTCGGTACACGAGGGTTGGCGTTCCTCGAGAGAGGGGCAGGTAAAGGGGACCCCCGACTGGTGATCTAGCCCCGTCTTCTCCTCCGCAATCTCTTTCATCCTAAACTCGCTGCTCATTACAAATCCCGGCAGCACGTCGGCACCTTGTGAAATATTCATAGGAACTCTTCCGGCAAATCTTATTAGGCTGTAATTATACAAATGTTCCATCTCAGAAGTGTCATGTCAGGATAGGAATTCACCTCCGGGGCCCCACAATGGCAGCTCAGGGCCCAGATTTACATTCACATTAATACAGTCACACTTCTTTGTAGAATGGGGAAGGACTTCTGAAGATCCTCCATCTGGGAAAGGATGTAACCTGCAAACAACAGAGGTCCAGGGAGGCGCTGACCCCAGGAGCAGAGGTCCAGGGAGGCACTAACCCCAGGAGCAGAGGTCCAGAAAGGAGCTAACCCCAAGAGCAGAGGTCCAGGGAGGCGCTGACCCCAGGAGCAGAGGTCCAGGGAGGCAATGACCCCAGGAGCAGAGGTCCAGGGAGGCGCTAACCCCAAAAGCAGAGGTCCAGAAAGGAGCTAACCCCAAGAGCAGAGGTCCAGGGAGGCACTAACCCCAGGAGCAGAGGTCCAGAAAGGAGCTAACCCCAAGAGCAGAGGTCCAGGGAGGCACTAACCCCAAGAGCAGAGGTCCAGGGAGGCGCTAACCCCAGAAACAGAGGTCCAGGGAGGCGCTAACCCCAAGAGCAGAGGTCCAGGGAGGCACTAACCCCAAGAGCAGAGGTCCAGGGAGGCACTAACCCCAAGAGCAGAGGTCCAGAAAGGAGCTAACCCCAAGAACAGAGATCCAGGGAGGCGCTAATCCCAGGAACAGAGATCCAGGGAGGCGCTAACCTCAAGAGCAGAGGGCCAGAAAGGAGCTAACTCCAAGAGCAGAGGTCCAGGGAGGCGCTAACCCCAGGAACAGAGATCCAGGGAGGCACTAACCCCAGGAACAGAGATCCAGGGAGGCACTAACCCCAGGAGCAGAGGCTCAGGGAGGCTCTAACCCCAAGAAGAAAAGGTCCAGGGAGCAACTAACCCCAGGAACAGAGGTCCAGGGAGCAACTAGCTGCAGGAACAGAGGTCCGGGGAGCAACTAGCTGCAGGAACAGAGGTCCAGGGAGGCGCCAACCCCAGGAACAGAGGTCCAGGGAGGCGCCAACCCCAGGAACAGAGGTCCAGGGAGGCGCCAACCCCAGGAACAGAGGTCCAGGGAGGCGCCAACCCCAGGAACAGAGGTCCAGGGAGGCGCCAACCCCAGGAACAGAGGTCCAGGGAGGCGCCAACCCCAGGAACAGAGGTCCAGGGAGGCGCCAACCCCAGGAACAGAGGTCCAGGGAGGCGCCAACCCCAGGAACAGAGGTCGAGGGAGGTGCCAACCCCAGGAACAGAGGTCCAGGGAGGCGCCAACCCCAAGAACAGAGGTCCAGGGAGGCGCTAACCCCAGGAGCAGAGGTTCAGGGAGGCGCTAACCCCAGGAGCAGAGGTTCAGGGAGGCGCTAACCCCAAGAAGAAAAGGTCCAGGGAGCAACTACCTACAGGAACAGAGGTCCAGGGAGCAACTACCTGCAGGAACACAAATAAAGGAGTGACTAACTGCAGGAACAGAGGTCCAGGGAGGCACTAACCCCAAGAGCAGAGGTCCAGGGAGGTGCTAACCCCAGGAGCAGGGGTTGAGGGAGGCGCTAACCCCAGGAGCAGAGGTTGAGGGAGGCGCTAACCGCAGGAGCAGAGGTTGAGGGAGGCGCTAACCCCAGGAGCAAAGGTTGAGGGAGGTGCTAACCCCAAGAAGAAAAGGTCCAGGGAGCAACTACCTGCAGGAACAGAGGTCCAGGGAGCAACTACCTGCAGGAACAGAGGTCCAGGGAGCAACTACCTGCAGGAACACAAATAAAGGAGTGACTAACTGCAGGAACAGAGGTCCAGGGAGGTGCTAACCCCAAGAAGAAAAGGTCCAGGTAGCAACTACCTGCAGGAACAGAGGTCCAGGGAGCAGCTAGATGAAAGAAGGCCAGGGAGCAATTACCAGCAGGATCAGAAGCTCAGGGAAAGATGACCGGCAGGGACAGAGGTTCCACATGACTGACAGCGCAGTGAACCGGTTCCCAGCCGGTCTAATTGTCTCATCTACAATCAGGGAAATAATCTTCAGAATTATTGAGTTTAATTAGACGATTTCAGCAAATTAACTTAAAGGATTGCCGTCTGCGGAGCAGCGAGGAGGAGGATTTACTGTGAGGAAAACCCGCCAACTTCACGAACAGCTGAGGGAACCTGGCAGCTTATCAAAGTGCACCTGTCATGCGGGATGTCGAAGAGTAAACTAACAGAGCGGGGGCCACAAATGTCATGTGATTGGTCCTCCAAGAAGAGTCAGCTGACCTGTGACAGTCCTGATCTTTAATGGGTTGCTGTACCTTTAAGAAGGTGCGAGGAGACTGCCAGGTGTGCCGATCTTCATTCATTGCTATGCATGCCCCAATGTGGGCACCCTCACGGCACCCGCCCCAAATGTGGGCACCCTCACGGCACCCGCCCCAGTGTGGGTACTCTCACGGCACACGCCCCAAATGTGGGCACCCTCGCGGCACACGCCCCAGTGTGGGTACTCTCGCGGCACCCGCCCCAAATGTGGGCACCCTCGCGGCACACGCCCCAGTGTGGGTACTCTCACGGCACCCGCCCCAGTGTCGGTACTCTCACGGCACACGCCCCAGTGTCGGTACTCTCACGGCACACACCCAGTGTGGGTACTCTCACGGCACACGCCCCAGTGTGGGTACTCTCACGGCACACGCCCCAGTGTCGGTACTCTCACGGCACACGCCCCAGTGTCGGTACTCTCACGGCACACACCCAGTGTCGGTACTCTCACGGCACACGCCCCAGTGTCGGTACTCTCACGGCACACGCCCCAGTGTCGGTACTCTCACGGCACACGCCCCAGTGTCGGTACTCTCACGGCACACGCCCCAGTGTCGGTACTCTCACGGCACACGCCCCAGTGTGGGTACTCTCACGGCACACGCCCCAGTGTGGGTACTCTCACGGCACACGCCCCAGTGTGGGTACTCTCACGGCACACGCCCCAGTGTGGGTACTCTCACGGCACACGCCCCAGTGTGGGTACTCTCACGGCACACGCCCCAGTGTGGGTACTCTCACGGCACACGCCCCAGTGTCGGTACTCTCACGGCACACGCCCCAGTGTCGGTACTCTCACGGCACACGCCCCAGTGTGGGTACTCTCACGGCACACGCCCCAGTGTCGGTACTCTCACGGCACACGCCCCAGTGTCGGTACTCTCACGGCACACGCCCCAGTGTCGGTACTCTCACGGCACACGCCCCAGTGTGGGTACTCTCACGGCACACGCCCCAGTGTCGGTACTCTCATAGATGGGAGTAGGACTGGACCCCACATATGTGCTCCTCCTGAGTCCCCGGTCTATACAAGTTCTCATTGTGTCTCCAGCAGGATGGAGTGCCGGCAATGTGCAGCCCTCTGTGTGTGGCTCAGATATCAGATTGTACATCGGGGTGAAGGCCGCACACCAGGGAGGGAGGACAGAGGAGGTCACATATGGAGGACACGTCTCCCATGGCGAGGATTTCCCACACACAGACAGAGCTGACCGAATGTCACCTTCCACCATTTCTAAGCCCATTGTGTCACTTAGGACTCATCATGACTTCCTAATTACGGTGCGATATGAGTACTCCTCACCATAAACACAGCACCGACCCAACACCCATCATTTACCCAGAAGAATGGAGGTGTATTGTAGATCTGCATACATAGAAATCAGACATTTGTAGTCACACCGACCAGATTGGTCTTATCTCAGCCATCACAATGACCTTCCTGCCAGGCACGCTCTATGGAGACTACGAATCTCATGGAACAACCGGAGTGTAAAAACAACGACAGCAACATACAAAAAGTCAGATATGACAAGCCAAGAACAGCAAAAGCAGCAGATTGAGGTACCTGAACACTTCGCACACCCACCGCAGAATGCTGGAAACCACCAAACGTGCGATTATACAACAATGGAGCAGGGACTATGGTGCAAAGGTCTGGCTCACTCACCAGATCCTCACTGCTGGCCCACACATACAATCATGGACAACCCCTTCCCTCAGGTCCTCACTGCTGGCCCACACTGATCCCCCCACCCACCAGGACCTCACTGCTGGCCCACACATACAATCTTGGACAACCCCTTCCCTCAGGTCCTCACTGCTGGCCCACACATACAATCATGGACAACCCCTTCCCTCAGGTCCTCACTGCTGGCCCACACATACAATCATGGACAACCCCTTCCCTCAGGTCCTCACTGCTGGCCCACACATACAATCATGGACAACCCCTTCCCTCAGGTCCTCACTGCTGGCCCACACATACAATCATGGACAACCCCTTCCCTCAGGTCCTCACTGCTGGCCCACACATACAATCATGGACAACGCCTTCCCTCAGGTCCTCACTGCTGGCCCACACATACAATCATGGACAACCCCTTCCCTCAGGTCCTCACTGCTGGCCCACACTGATCCCCCCACCCACCAGGACCTCACTGCTGGCCAACACCAACCCTCCCCATGGAGACCTCACTGCTGGCTAACATGGACACCCTCTTGTCTCAAGTCCCCACTGTTGTCCCACAAGGATAACTCTTCTGGGCCCTCACTGCTGGCCCACACTAAAGCCACCCATGGGCCCTCAATGTTGGCCTGCACTGATAGCCCCTGGGTCCTCGCTGCTGGCCCACACTGATCTGCCCACCCACCAGGCCCTCACCGCTGGCCAACATGGACACCCTCTTGCTTCAAGTCCCCACTGCTGGCCCACCATATAACTCTTTCAGGCCCTCATTGCTGGCCCACATTGAAGCCACCCATGAGCCCTCAATGTTGGCTTGCACTGATAGCCCCCAATCCCAGCTGCTTGCACACATTGGCCCCCCTGACCAGCAGGCCAACACCAACCCTTCTCAAACCTCCACTACTGACCCACACCAACCCTCACTACTGGCCTACACCAACCCCTCCCCAAACCTTAGCTGCTGGCCCACACCAACCTCACCCAATGACCCTTGCTGTTGGCCAACACTGATCTCCTGGGGGCCTCAAGAAAATGCCATGTAATTCAGCATATTATCCAACATCCGAACTGGGGCAGCCACAGAGAATAACATTTGTCTGTCTGGTGCGCATGCCAAGTAGGGTTGCCATTTGGCTGGAAACAATGGGACTTCTTGCCAATGTTATGGGAAAAAAAATAGACCATAAAGCCGGCATTTTTCCCAGAAAAGCTGGGAATCCCAGTGCCAAGGTGAAGGTGGGGGATGGGGAGACTGTTATTCTCTATGGCCATCCATATTCAGCACACAGACCACACTGTAGACTGGCCTGTGCAGATCTATGAGTCCATATCTCCAGTCTACCAGCTGACCAACCATAGGGCAACCCAGAAGAATTCCGCCAGCAGCGTACGACCACGTGATCCAGGCCGGACTTCTATCGTCTGCCTTGAAGCAACGGCCATGAAAAATGAGATGTGCGCAATTTTTGAAAATGTCATATTGGCAAAAGGACAAAAGTGAAGCCAGTATGTATGGGGGGGGGGCATAAAGCAATGGCGAAATCAGCAAGAACGTGAAAGGAACAATCCACAAGAAGGAAGAGATGAAAGACAAAATCCCCAATTCATTTATTACACTAGCACGGCCCGGAGACGCCATCTTCCTAAGTCACCACCGCCATCATTGGAGTCATATGTCAGATGTGCAGAATTAAAGGCCGCTGCAAGACGTCTGCTACGCTATTCTCTATTGCAGCAACCCAAGCAAGTGATTGGCCAAAAAGGGGAGCGCCTGGCCGAGATAAG
Organism: Staurois parvus; assembly: GCF_062004578.1. Taxonomy (NCBI): domain Eukaryota; kingdom Metazoa; phylum Chordata; class Amphibia; order Anura; family Ranidae; genus Staurois; species Staurois parvus. Next base: position 49,877 of record NW_028321741.1, on the reverse strand, counting down.
AACTGTCTGTGTTGCGTCGTGGCATTTAACCTGCGCAGGAAACGTTGTGAAAAACGAGGTGAGGAACAGATTGTGCAGCGGGTAATATTGTACGTATGAGGAGCGTCATGGGGGGTAATATTGTACGAATGAGGAGCGTCCCAGCGGGTAATATTGTACGAATGAGGAGCGTCATGGGGGGTAATATTGTACGTATGAGGAGTGTCATGGGGGGTAATATTGTACGAATGAGGAGCGTCATGGGGGGTAATATTGTACGTATGAGGAGCGTCATGGGGGGTAATATTGTACGTATGAGGAGCGTCATGGGGGGTAATATTGTACGTATGAGGAGCGTCATGGGGGGTAATATTGTACGTATGAGGAGCGTCATGGGGGGTAATATTGTACGAATGAGGAGCGTCATGGGGGGTAATATTGTACGTATGAGGAGCGTCATGGGGGGTAATATTGTACGAATGAGGAGCGTCATGGGGGGTAATATTGTACGTATGAGGAGCGTCATGGCGGTATCGTGCAGCGGGTAATATTATACGTATGAGGAGCGTCATGGGGGGTAATATTGTACGTATGAGGAGCGTCATGGGGGGTAATATTGTACGTATGAGGAGCGTCATGGGGGGTAATATTATACGTATGAGGAGCGTCATGGGGGGTAATATTGTACGTATGAGGAGCGTCATGGGGGGTAATATTGTACGAATGAGGAGCGTCATGGGGGGTAATATTGTACTAATGAGGAGCGTCATGGGGGGTAATATTGTACTAATGAGGAGCGTCATGGGGGGTAATATTGTACGAATGAGGAGCGTCATGGGGGGTAATATTGTACGTATGAGGAGCGTCATGGGGGGTAATATTGTACGTATGAGGAGCGTCATGGGGGGTAATATTGTACGAATGAGGAGCGTCACACCAGATCTCACGGCCATCCGAAGTGTGCCGGACCCCAAACGTGCGCTGTATGCTGCCAATAGTTATCGGCTCTCATTAGTGCGAGACGGAGAAGTGAAATGCGCACGTGTCACCGCCATTCTCCGGGGTCTGCAGGTGCCAGCGCACTGATGTCACCAGAAGGACTCCGCTGAAGGTGACACCTCTCACCCTATCGGCACATCTGTCTCTGCAGCGCAGACAATGCAGCACGCCGCGTCACCCCAGAGAAGGTCACGCATGACACGACGGGGGTACAAGTTCCGCAATGTGCGGAGGAGACCCCCAACTGATGACCCAAGTCTCAGATCTGTCACCATCTGTATAACCTTCCTGCACCAAGCCCATCACCTGCCACCCACCGGCTCCATACACAAAGACCCAGCCATGGGGGATGGGCACAGCCATGTACTCACCGGAGACGAGGAGGAGACCGTGTGCCATCCAATGTATGGAGAGATGATGGCAGGCGGACAGACGAGCTCTCCTGCAGCTGCTCCTTACCATCTCCTGCGGATGAGAGAGATGGAGAGAGAAGATGCTGCTACCCTCCCCTCCTCCATCCCATCCTCTCCGCTCCTCCCGATACCTTCCAGCTGGGAGGAAGGATGAATTGAATAGATGACCCCTAGCTGGGCTATAGACCTGTCTACCAAACATCTCTGATGACCTCTGCGGGGTGCTGAATGGGACAAAGTACAACCGGACTCTTTATGGGTCATACACTGAGAATAGAGGAATAGAACGCACAACAACCTGGCCCCACCAAGGTTATATAGAGATCAATACAGCCTGGCACCTCAAGGGTTATATAGAGATCAATACAGCCTGGCACCTCAAGGGTTATATAGAGATCAATACAGCCTGGCACCTCAAGGGTTACATAGAGATCAATACAGCCTGGCACCTCAAGGGTTACATAGAGATCAATACAGCCTGGCACCTCGAGGGTTACACAGAGATCAATACAGCCTGGCACCTCAAGGGTTACATAGAGATCAATACAGCCTGGCACCTCAAGGGTTACACTGAGATCAATACAGCCTGGCACCTCAAGGGTTACACTGAGATCAATACAGCCTGGCACCTCAAGGGTTACATAGAGATCAATACAGCCTGGCACCTCAAGGGTTACATAGAGATCAATACAGCCTGGCACCTCAAGGGTTACACTGATCAATACAGCCTGGCACCTCAAGGGTTATATAGAGATCAATACAGCCTGGCACCTCAAGGGTTATATAGAGATCAATACAGCCTGGCACCTCAAGGGTTACACAGAGCTCAGTACATCCTGGCACCTCAAGGGTTACACAGAGCTCAGTACATCCTGGCACCTCAAGGGTTACACAGAGCTCAGTACATCCTGGCACCTCAAGGGTTACACAGATCAATACAGCCTGGCACCTCAAGGGTTACACAGATCACTACAGCCTGGCACCTCAAGGGTTACATAGAGATCAACACAGCCTGGCACCTCAAGGGTTACACAGAGCTCAGTACATCCTGGCACCTCAAGGGTTACATAGAGATCAGTACATCCTGGCACCTCAAGGGTTACACAGAGATCACTACAGCCTGGCACCTCAAGGGTTACACAGAGATCAATACAGCCTGGCACCTCAAGGGTTACACCCAGCTCAGTACATCCTGGCACCTCAAGGGTTACACTGAGCTCAGTACATCCTGGCACCTCAAGGGTTACACCGAGCTCAGTACAGCCTGGCACCTCAAGGGTTACACCGAGCTCAGTACAGCCTGGCACCTCAAGGGTTACACAGAGATCACTACAGCCTGGCACCTCAAGGGTTACACAGAGCTCAGTACATCCTGGCACCTCAAGGGTTACACAGAGCTCAGTACATCCTGGCACCTCAAGGGTTACACAGATCAATACAGCCTGGCACCTCAAGGGTTACACAGATCACTACAGCCTGGCACCTCGAGGGTTACATAGAGATCAACACAGCCTGGCACCTCAAGGGTTACACAGAGCTCAGTACATCCTGGCACCTCAAGGGTTACATAGAGATCAGTACATCCTGGCACCTCAAGGGTTACACAGAGATCACTACAGCCTGGCACCTCAAGGGTTACACAGAGATCACTACAGCCTGGCACCTCAAGGGTTACACAGAGATCAATACAGCCTGGCACCTCAAGGGTTACACCCAGCTCAGTACATCCTGGCACCTCAAGGGTTACACTGAGCTCAGTACATCCTGGCACCTCAAGGGTTACACCGAGCTCAGTACAGCCTGGCACCTCAAGGGTTACACAGAGCTCAGTACATCCTGGCACCTCAAGGGTTACACAGATCAATACAGCCTGGCACCTCAAGGGTTACACTGAGCTCAGTACATCCTGGCACCTCAAGGGTTACACCCAGCTCAGTACATCCTGGCACCTCAAGGGTTACACAGAGCTCAGTACATCCTGGCACCTCAAGGGTTACACAGATCAATACAGCCTGGCACCTCAAGGGTTACACAGAGATCAGTACAGCCTGGCACCTCAAGGGTTACATAGAGATCAGTACATCCTGGCACCTCAAGGGTTACACAGAGCTCAATACAGCCTGGCACCTCAAGGGTTACACTGAGCTCAGTACAGCCTGGCACCTCAAGGGTTACACTGAGCTCAGTACAGCCTGGCACCTCAAGGGTTACACAGAGCAGAGAAGGTCCCTGAAGAGTAAACGTTTCATCTCTGCATCTCCTGGAGACAGAACAGAGGGATCTGCGCACACTGGGGGTTGTTATGGCTGAGGTAGTAGATGCAGAGATCCGATTCCCAACATCCAGCATTGGATCTACACAACCCTTGACTGAATTATAACCCGAGTATGGAGGCACTCCGAACTCTTCCCTTTCTACTGCTTAAACCCTAAGCCCGCACTCCTCCAACCTCTAGGAAGCTCCATACTGCTCTACCGGAAGGACACTGGGCTCCAGAATGTTCCATCCTGTCCTACAAGAAGGACACCAAGCTCCAGTATGTTCCACCCTGTCCTACAAGAAGGACACCAAGCTCCAGTATGTTCCACCCTGTCCTACAAGAAGGACACCAAGCTCCAGTATGTTCCACCCTGTCCTACAAGAAGGACACCAAGCTCCAGTATGTTCCACCCTGTCCTACAAGAAGGACACCAAGCTCCAGTATGTTCCACCCTGTCCTACAGGAAAGACCCCTATCCCCAGTATTCCCCACTCAGACCTACAGGAAGGAGATTGGGCTCCAGTATTCCCCACTCGGCCCTACAGGAAGGACACCGGGCTCCAGTATTCCCCACTCGGCCCTACAGGAAGGACACCGGGCTCCAGTATTCCCCACTCGGCCCTACAGGAAGGACACCGGGCTCCAGTATTCCCCACTCGGCCCTACAGGAAGGACACCGGGCTCCAGTATTCCCCACTCGGCCCTACAGGAAGGACACCGGGCTCCAGTATTCCCCACTCGGCCCTACAGGAAGGACACCGGGCTCCAGTATTCCCCACTCGGCCCTACAGGAAGGACACCGGGCTCCAGTATTCCCCACTCGGCCCTACAGGAAGGACACCGGGCTCCAGTATTCCCCACTCGGCCCTACAGGAAGGACACCGGACTCCAGTATTCCCCACTCGGCCCTACAGGAAGGACACCGGGCTCCAGTATTCCCCACTCGGCCCTACAGGAAGGAAACCGGGCTCCAGTATTCCCCACTCAGCCCTACAGGAAGGACACCGGGCTCCAGTATTCCCCACTCAGCCCTACAGGAAGGACACCGGGCTCCAGTATTCCCCACTCAGCCCTACAGGAAGGCCACCGGGCTCCAGTATTCCCCACTCAGCCCTACAGGAAGGCCACCGGGCTCCAGTATTCCCCACTCTGCCCTACAGGAAGGATACTGGCTCCAGTTTTCCCCTCTCGGCCCTACAGGAAGGACACTGGCTCCAGTATTCCCCACTTGGCCCTATTGAAAGGACACTGGGCTCCAGTATTCCCCACTCGGCCCTACAGGACGGACACCAGGCATCAGTATGCTCCATACCACTCTGCAGAGAGAACACCAGGCTCCAGTACCCTCCACTCCGCTTTACAGGAAAAGCTCCAGGCCCCACTACTCCCTACTCTGCAGGAAGGGCACTGGGCCCCAGTACGCTTCACTTTGCCCTGCAGGAAGAACACCGACCTCTAACATGTTCCACTCCAATTCATTTAAAGAACAACAGCCCCAGAATACTCTACTCCACCCTACAGGAAGTCTCACTCCACTCCAAAGGAAGGACACCGGCTCCTGTACTTTCCACTCCACTCAACAGGAAGGACACCGGCTCCAGTACTCTCCACACCACTCTACGGGGAGGACACCCAGCTCCAGTACTCTCCACTACACTCTACAGGAAGGACACTGGCCCCAGTACTCTCACCCAGCACTCTACAGGAAGTGCCAGCAGCCCCACTCCACCCTAAAGAAAAGACACTAAACTCTAACACTCTCCACTCCACTCTGGAGGAAAAACCAGTGGGCCCCAGCTTGCTCCACTCTACAGGAGGGACATCAGCCCTCTTGTATGTTCCCCTCACTCGTCAGAAAGTACACCGGCCCCCAGTATGCCTCATTCTATTCTACAGGAAAGACACCAGGCCCAGGTATGGTCCACCCAGCTTTACAGGAAGGATACCACCATCTAACATGCTCCACAGGAAGGACACCAAACCCTAATACATTACACTCAACGAGGACACTGGCCCCCAGTATGCCTGACCCCACCCTACAACAAGGACACCATATCCCAGTAAACTCCATGCCAAAAGAAGGACACTGGTCCCCAGTACACTCCACTTCACCCTACAAGAAGGACTTCAGCCCCCAGTGTGCTCCATTCCACTCTACAAGAGTAACACCAACTACCAGAAAGCTCAATTCCACCCTACAAGAGTAACACCAACTTCCAGGCAAGCTCCAATCCACCCTACAAGAGTAACACCAACTCCCAGAAAGCTCCAATCCACCCTACAAGAGTAACACCAACTTCCAGGCAAGCTCCAATCCACCCTACAAGAGTAACACCAACTTCCAGAAAGCTCAATTCCACCCTACAAGAGTGACACCAACTTCCAGGCAAGCTCCAATCCACCCTACAAGAGTAACACCAACTTCCAGAAAGCTCAATTCCACCCTACAAGAGTGACACCAACTTCCAGGCAAGCTCCAATCCACCCTACAAGAGTAACACCAACTCCCAGGCAAGCTCCACTCCACCCTACAAGAGTAAACACCAATTTCCAGGCAAGCTCCAATCCACCCTACAAGAGTGACACCAACTTCCAGGCAAGCTCCAATCCACCCTACAAGAGTAAACACCAACTTCCAGGCAAGCTCCAATCCACCCTACAAGAGCGATACCAACTTCCAGGCAAGCTCCAATCCACCCTACAAGAGTAACACCAACTTCCAGGCAAGCTCCACTCCACCCTACAAGAGTAACACCAACTTCCAGGCAAGCTCCACTCCACCCTACAAGAGTAACACCAACTTCCAGGCAAGCTCCACTCCACCCTACAAGAGTAACACCAACTTCCAGGCAAGCTCCAATCCACCCTACAAGAGTAACACCAACTCCAAAGTAAGCTCCAATCCACCCTACAAGAGTAACACCAACTCCAAAGTAAGCTCCAATCCACCCTACAAGAGTAACACCAACTCCAAAGTAAGCTCCAATCCACCCTACAAGAGTAACACCAACTCCAAAGTAAGCTCCAATCCACCCTACAAGAGTAACACCAACTCCAAAGTAAGCTCCAATCCACCCTACAAGAGTAACACCAACTTCCAGGCAAGCTCCACTCCACCCTACAAGACTAACACCAACTTCCAGACAAGCTCCAATCCACAAGAGCGATACCAACTCTAAGTAAGCCCTGCTGCACCCTGCAAGAAAGGCTAGATCCAAATACGTTAAGCTCTGTACAAAAGGACACCAGCCCCCAGTATGCTCCATTCTGCCCTACAAGAGTGACACCAACTCCCAGTAAGCTCCACTCCACCCTTCAAGAAAGACTGGATCCCAATACGTTCAACTCCACCCTACAAAAAGGACACCGGCTCCCAGTAAACTCCATTTTAAGGACACCGATCTCCAGCACATTACACCCCACACTACAGAAAAGTCACCAGCCTCCAATACACTCTACTCCACCTTCCGAGGACACGGACCCCAATATGCTCCCCATTCCGCCATATAAACCTAAAGTATGTTCCACCCTACAGAAGGACCCCAGCCCTTACTTCGGCAATGATTGGTCTTTCAGAATCACAATCAGCAATTATAAGGACTATTTGCCTATCTTAGGAGCTTGGGTGTATTTGGACGTCATTAGGATATATGTCTGGGACCATCTTACCTCCGTCACTTCATATTCCTATCCTGTGTGCACTCTCTTCCATCCACTTCTCTGATTTATTTATGAATGACATCTCTCTCCACTCTTCCCTCCTGTTCTCCTCAATGTCCCCATGTCACTTCCTACGTCTACAGCGATCAGTATGGATGGAACGCTCCACTAAGCACAATGACTCATGAGGCTCAGAATATTCCTACCTGGAAACAGGAGAAGGAGTCGGGTCTGATAGGAAATCGGTCATAGCGCAAGAGAACACAAGATGCCATTAAAATGGACCTCAAGTCCACCAGTTACCCTCACTGCTCTCCAGTCTACCAATTACCCTCGTGAGCTGTAATAAAGGGGCAGTCCCCATACCTCCTGTTCTCTATTAGATGGAAGCTGAAATGATCAGAACCCTCATACCTCCTGTTCTCTATGAGATGTAATGATGGGGACCCTCAATACCCCATGCTTTCTATTAGATGTAATGTTCAGGACCCTCATACTTCCTGTTCTCTATTAGAGGTTATAAGGACCCTCAAACCTCCTGTTCTACATGAGATGTAATGATGGGGACCCTCATACCTCTAGTTCTCCATGAGATGGAATTATGGGGACCCTCACACCTCCTGTTCTCCATTAGATGGAATGATCGGGACCCTCATACCCCATGTTCTCTATTAGATGTAATGATCAGGACCCTGATACTTCCTGTTCTCTATTAGAGGTTATAAGGACCCTCACACCTCCTGTTCTCCATTAGATGGAATGATCGGGACCCTCATACCCCATGTTCTCTATTAGATGTAATGATCAGGACCCTGATACTTCCTGTTCTCTATTAGAGGTTATAAAGACCCTCAAACCTCCTGTTCTCCATTAGATGTAATGATGGGGACCCTCACACCTCCAGTTCTCAATGAGATGTAATGATGGGGACCCTCATACCTCCTGTTCTCCATTAGAAGGATTGATCATGACCCTCATACCTCCTGTTCTCTAAGAGATGCAATGATGGGGACCCTCAATACCCCATGTTCTCTATTAGATGTAATGACCAGGACCCTCATACTTCCTGTTCTCTATTAGATGTAATGATCTGGACCCTCATACTTCCTGTTCTCTATTAGATGTAATGATCAGGACCCTGATACTTCCTGTTCTCTATTAGAGGTTATAAAGACCCTCAAACCTCCTGTTCTCCATTAGATGTAATGATGGGGACCCTCATACCTCCTGTTCTCCATTAGAAGGATTGATCATGACCCTCATACCTCCTGTTCTCTAAGAGATGCAATGATGGGGACCCTCAATACCCCATGTTCTCTATTAGATGTAATGACCAGGACCCTCATACTTCCTGTTCTCTATTAGATGTAATGATCTGGACCCTCATACTTCCTGTTCTCTATTAGATGTAATGACCAGGACCCTCATACTTCCTGTTCTCTATTAGATGTAATGATCTGGACCCTCATACTTCTTGTTCTCTATTATACCATCATTAGTCTTGCGGCCCCCGAGGAATGTAGGCCTTTCAGATGTTGCAGACTCTGCAAGCCCTGCTCCTGTGCCCTGCCATGCCCCAACCATTCAATAAAATATGCGTTGCAGAGCCAGCATGTTTAATGGGTTGCATTGGCTGTGCATGGCTTGCTGCACAATGATCATGGGGGTCTCTCTAGAACACGTTACAACCTGACACAACCCCAGATCTCATACCACAAATTAACAGATCAGGTCACGTCAGCCAACCTTCGGCACTCAGATTTATTATGGATGCCTTGCATGGCAGAACTCCCCCTCCCATCTCCCAATAACAGAGCGTTTTCATGTTGTGTCTCCCCGGCAAGGAGGGGATTTACATGTTGTCATGGTAACCTTAAGCAGTATTCTGCACACCGCGGGGGCTTCAGGGCCGCCTTCCTTCATGTATTGTTGTCAGGAATAAAACCGGGGAGATTCCGTTCCTTGACAACAAAAAGGCCAACAACAGCGCCAAGAATGACACATCCATAAAGCGATAAAACGGTGAGGGTCAGCGACTGTCTGTTCACCACAGGAGGGCCCAGATGTTTCTTCAGTATACAGGAGCACGGGACGTCTCACCATGCGCTGTATTAAAGCTCCATTCATAATTGATACGCCTCTCCTGTCACCTCCTGTTTACACCAGGCAGTTGGAGAGAGAATTTCTCTGACAAAAGAGAAAAATTCTGAGATGTCTCGGATATTCCCTCTAAGGACAGGTCAGATACAACTTTGAGTAGGGCCTGCCATGGCACCTATACAACTGCACTGGGACCTGCCATGGCACCAAATGGCCAAAGTTGGCAGACAGACTGGCAAAGGCAAAGTATACCTAAAGTTCAAACTTCCCCTCCGGCCAGGGAACCGATGTCCCTTGTGGGAGCTCACCTCCCCTCCTGACCAAAGGGTCAACTTTTTGGATTTTCCATCACTTTCTGTCGCATGGACATGTAGAGATGGTGAATCACCCTATCAGGGACTCCATAATAAAAACCTGCCTCTCCCTCTGACCTTCTAGTGCAGAAGGCGTTCAAGCTTAGCTTATGAAAAACATCGGTAGAAACCGGGCCATCACACCTCTATGATTTTGGACACTCCAGGCCAAAACCATGGCCATTAATATGGAGTTGTCCTCTCTTCATAGCTGTTAATATTGAGTTTCCCTCCATGGCCATTATTATGAGGTTTCCAACATCCTCTACTCTAGGAAGACTTTCCACAACCGTTTGGAGGGTGTCTGTTGCAATGTGTGCCCATTTGTGAAGTCAGGTATTGATATTGGATGAGAAGACCTGGCTTGCGACCTGAAATTGCATTTTGACCCAAAGGTGTTCGGTAGGTTTGAGGTCAGGGCTCCATGCTGTACGCACTGTGGGACGTTTTGCACATTTGTGAGGCCAGGTGCTGATGGAGAAGACCTGGCTCAGAACTGGCATTTTAATTCATCCCAAAAGGTGCTCAGTAGGGTTGAGGTCTACAGCAAACTTGTCAAACCATGACTTTTTTGGAGTTGTCCAGCTTTGTGGCTAGAACATCCTCCACTCTACTGGGAAGACTTTCCACAAAATTTTGGAGGGGGGTGTGTGGGAATTTATACCCATTTATGAGGTCAGGTACTGATGTTGGATGAGAAGACCTGGCTCATATTGGGCCTTACATTGGGCACCAAAAAATAATAAAAGACAGGTCTCACATTTGGCATTCCAATAAATCCCAAAACGTGTTCAGTAGGGTTGTCACAACTCTCGAGTTCCTCCGACCAAGCTGGTCATCCATGTCTTTTTGAAGCCGTCACCAGACCATTCATTCGACAATCTTCCCATCAGCCCTGAGACTGCTGCGGGTGCCGCCATCTTGGATGTGCAGATTTAAGTGACTCTATAGCAGGGGTCTCCAAACCTTCCAAACAAAGGAACAGGTTATGATACTTCAGACTTTAGGGGGGACCAGGTTGTGGCTATTGAGAGTAGAAAATATCCCAGCATCAGTAGGAATAAACAATGCCAAACTTTGGTGCCAGCAGGAGGAACCGTGCCCCCATCGTTGCCGTCCTGGGGAGGAACCGTGCCCCCATCGTTGCCGTCCTGGGGAGGAACCGTGCCCCCATCGTTGCCGTCCTGGGGAGGAACCGTGCCCCCATCGCTGCCGTCCTGGGGAGCAATTGTGCCCCACTGTAGGGATCATTGGGAGGAATCATACCCATTGTTGGTATCAGTCGCAGGAATTGTGCCCCATCATTGGTGTCATTGGAAGGAACTCTGCCCCATTGTTGGTGTCAGTGCATGAATTATTGCCCAAAGGGCCAGATAAACAGCAAGCAAAGAGCTGCATCTGGCCCCCGGGCTGCAGTTAGGAGACCAATGCTTTAACAGTATCCTCCTTCACTCCTTTCCTGGCAGCTACATAAACATTAAAAAGAGGTGAAGGACTGGAGGAGCTGGGCCAGCACAGACAGCACTTAGGCACTCCCGGAAGAGGTCAGGACTAAGACATTCAAAAGAGGGACGGGGCTTTGATAGGAAAACATGGAATAGTGACATTTTCCGGTAAGTCCAGAGGTACATTGCAAAGGAACAAAAAAAATCTTGACAACCTTTTTGAATACTAGAAACACAAATGAAATGGCCTCCTTCGGACAATGAGCGGACCTTCTGGAGACAGGGGCGGCTCTATGGATCGCTCATTAGAATACGACTGGCGGTGTGCCGATTTTGGCGCCGTACACGAGATTCCGATGATAATATTCTGCCGGGAGATGTCATTTCATTCTGCTCCATGGTCGGTGAATATTCAGTGTGTTTCCCCCGTGTTCCTTTTTATTATTCATGGAAGCCGGATAATCACATGAAATATTAATGTGGGAATTGACGGCCTTCTCATTTCTACCCGGGTTCAGGGTTGTCACCCGCCGCCTGCCAGATAATTCTCTGTGCGTCTGGTGAGGGGTCAGGAGGTTCTCCAGCATCATCAATATGGAAAGGAGGCGGTGGTGGTGGATGCCAATTAAAGTGCAACTCCATCCAGAACTTTCTTCTAGTTTTGGGAGGAGTGGGGAAGGGCTTTTATTGCTGGATCGGATTCCTGACCTGGCGATTGATGGAAATTCAACATTTTCCAGGTGTCACTGAAGATGAAGTCAAAAGGAAAAATCTCCGGATGGGGACACCATGAGATCGAGGAGTCGACCTCAACCCTACTGAACACCTTTTGAGATGAAATGGAATGCGCCCCACCCATTGTCACCATGACCTGACTCATTCTCCATCATTACTCTGTCTGCCCCCATCCCGAGACACCACTACTTCGGCCCTGTACGCTTCTCACCCAATTTTATCATCCCTCTTACAGGAAGATGTTCAGAGATGAAAACGCGATTTTGGAAAGAAAATTACTAAAAAAAAAATTACTAGAATTGAAATTCTGAATTCCATTTATTGAGCTATTTGGAGGAAATCTGCAATCTGCTCTGTGTCTTCCATATCCCAACTACCATAATGTGGTCTTCTATGTATCCTCTTCCTCAAAGTGGTCTTCTATATCTCAACTGCCATAATGTGGTCTTCTATGTATCCTCTTCCTCAAAGTGGTCTTCCATATCCCAACTACCATAATGTGGTCTTCTATGTATCCTCTTCCTCAAAGTGGTCTTCCATATCTCAACTGCCATAATGTGGTCTTCCTAGTCTCCACCTCCCTAATGTGGTCTTCCATATCCCAACTGCCATAATGTGGTCTTCTATGTCTCCTCTTCCTCACAATGGTCTTCCATGTCCCAGCTACCATAATGTGGTCTTCCATGTCTACACCTCCCTAAAGTGGTCTTTCATATCCCAACTGCCATAATGTGATCTTCTATGTCTCCTCTTCCTCACAATGGCCTTCCATGTCCCAGCTACCATAATGTGGTCTTCCATGTCTGCACCTCCCTAAAGTGGTCTTCCATATCGCAACTGCCATAATGTGATCTTCTATGTTTCCTCTTCCTCACAATGGCCTTCCATATCCCAGCTACCATAATGGGGTCTTCTATATCTCCACTTTTCTTTTTTTAATTTAGAGGGGGTGGGGGAGGAGAGTAACGCTTTTGTTGAGAACCCCCACCCCTTCCCGGGGTGATCTCTGTACATTGCAGGGATTATAACAAATTTTGTAGCAGATTCCTACCTTCTGTTATTCTGAAGAAATAGCGGTTTGTTTCTTTGTGTCCATGTGCGGAGTGAATGTGAATGGGAGGGACATCATCATTATCAATCAGCTGGGTTCTAATGAGGAAAACAGCAGGGTCTGCATGCCTTTAGACATGACTTCCCTTTGAGAGAATCTCATCAAAAATGACATTTTTGTAGCAGGGGATACCCAAAATCTGACTTGTATCTTAGTGCAGACTTCTGGGAAAATCATTGAGCCAATCACACAAGCAGGAAGTGACATTTCTGGGGGAGGTCCATATACTCTCTGTATACAGAACGCGTCCAGGTTGCCATATTGTTTTGTACAGAAAATTACAGCGGCTGCAAAATTAATATATATATCTTTTATTTGCTATTTATTTCCCACAAAAGTGGAATTGCCCTTTAAAGTATTTGACTGATATTTTGTTTCATGTAGAATTCTTAGTATTTGTATATTTCTTGCATGTATGGGATTGTGATTTGTGTACTCGTGGTCACTTGTTTGTTTTTCTTCTGTGAAGTAATGAGGCAAATAAAGGGGCGAGAACACGTTCAGGATGAATGAAATGATATTTAAAGCTTTTTACATCTAAAAACTACCTCCAATCTGTCCTTCCCATATTGACTCCAAAGCATTTTGTCCAAAATTTTACCAAAATTTTCCAATTTCAGGGAAATTAAGCCTCTCAGATTTGCTCCTCCCGAACCCTCACATGGCCGTGGGATTTGTGATTTGTCCATCTCTACTTGTGTAAAATACATAAAGAAGAAAAGAGAGCGGATGTGTAGCACGGCCCTGGGAGCGTATTGTCTGTGCTCCCCTCCCCCTCTTATCTCTATCCAGGTGTTATAAACACAGGCTAAGGATGGGAGTGGATGGGGAAGGAAGGGGGGGGGGGAAAAAGGAAGGGGGGGGGGGAAGGGGTGTTCTAGCAACCCAAGAGAGGTAAATGAAGCGCCATCAGACCCTGGTCAGACCTGGCATCTCATAAAACCACCATTAATGGTACCACACAGACCCCGGGATGCCCATTCCTAATAAAATGCCATATCTAGGTCTTGTTTGTAAGACTCAGAAGCCTCCTAGATGTGCAGTCAGGGAGGACATTGCTACTTTACTGACATTGGCCAAGTCAGACGTTTTTCCGAAAAGTGTTGGACATGCCAGAAAATCTTAGTATAGTGTTCTTTAATAACCTCTTCTGCTAGGGCTGAATGCTGCTTGAATTCTCATCTCCTGTGGTGGACCATGGCCACTCACTTCCGTTTTTCATTGAAATTGATTTGAATTGTTCCACAGATACTGTATCAAGCTCAGCGAGCATCCACGTAAATATTCTGCACAGTAAGGAGTACAAAGAGTATGTTCTTGTGGTCTTCCATGTCCCTGCTGCCCTAAAGTGGTCTTCCACATCCTAAGTACCATAATGTGGTCTTCCATGTCTCCACCTCCCTAAAGTGGTCTTCCATATCCTAAGTACCATAATGTGGTCTTCCATGTCTCCACCTCCCTAAAGTGGTCTTCCATATCCTAAGTACCATAATGTGGTCTTCCACATCCTAAGTACCATAATGTGGTCTTCCATGTCTCCACCTCCCTAAAGTGGTCTTCCATATCCTAAGTACCATAATGTGGTCTTCCACATCCTAAGTACCATAATGTGGTCTTCCATGTCACCACCTCCCTAAAGTGGTCTTCCACATCCTAAGGACCATAATGTGGTCTTCCACATCCTAAGTACCATAATGTGGTCTTCCATGTCTCCACCTCCCTAAAGTGGTCTTCCACATCCAAAGTACCATAAAGTGGTCTTCCACATCCAAAGTACCATAAAGTGGTCTTCCACATCCAAAGTACCATAATGTGGTCTTCCACATCCAAAGTACCATAAAGTAGGTCTTCCACATCCAAAGTACCATAAAGTGGTCTTCCACATCCAAAGTACCATAAAGTGGTCTTCCACATCCAAAGTACCATAAAGTGGTCTTCCACATCCAAAGTACCATAAAGTGGTCTTCCACATCCAAAGTACCATAATGTGGTCTTCCACATCCAAAGTGCCATAAAGTGGTCTTCCACATCCAAAGTACCATAAAGTGGTCTTCCACATCCAAAGTACCATAAAGTGGTCTTCCACATCCAAAGTACCATAAAGTGGTCTTCCACATCCAAAGTACCATAATGTGGTCTTCCACATCCTAAGTACCATAATGTGGTCTTCCACATCCTAAGTACCATAATGTGGTCTTCCACATCCTAAGTACCATAATGTGGTCTTCCACATCCTAAGTACCATAATGTGGTCTTCCACATCCTAAGTACCATAATGTGGTCTTCCACATCCTAAGTACCATAATGTGGTCTTCCACATCCTAAGTACCATAATGTGGTCTTCCATGTCTCCACCTCCCTGTAGTGGTCTTCCATATCCCAAGTACCATAGAGTGGTCTTCCATATTCCAAGTACCATAGAGTGGTCTTCCATATCCCAAGTACCATAGAGTGGTCTTCCATATCCCAAGTACCATAGAGTGGTCTTCCATATCCCAAGTACCATAGAGTGGTCTTCCATATCCTAAGTACCATAATGTGGTCTTCCATGTCTCCACCTCCCTAAAGTGGTTGTCAGGGCAGGAGCCGAGGAACGGACAGGCAAGCCTAACAATGTAAAACGCACTGGCTGACGACAACCACCACCCACAGACCAAAGTCCCTCAGGGCGCGGAGTCTAAGTCCCAGGCTGCCCTTCACCAGGGCCCCTGATGGTGGGGATGGACTTGACGCAGCCAGGAACCAGGTCGCGGCCCCCGAGACACCTCAGCTGCGGTAATGGCCGCCGCCAATGGCGTGTAGCTGGTGGAAGAAACAAAAAAGAGTAGTCAGACAAGCCGGGGTCAACAACAACAGGACAAAACAGTACAGGACAGCAGACGAGAATCACAGGTCACAAGCCGGGTTCAGCAACAGAGGGTCAGATCAAAGGAGAATACAAAGAATAGTCAAGACAAGCCGAATCAGATACCAGGAGAGTCACGAGAGTCAGAACAGAGTAATAGCAACACAAAGACACAAGACACAAGTGCAAAGAGCATGTGCGGGCCACAGGCTTATATGTCATCAGCCACGCCCCTCTGGGGGGTGGACCTCAGAGACCTGAAGGCATAAAAAGGACTCCCATCATGCACAGCAGAATCCAAGATGGACGCCAGCACATGGAGTAACATAACCTCAGGGAAAAGGTAGGACCTTGACAGTGGTCTTCCATATCTCCACTTACCTAAAGTGGTCTTCCATATCCCAAGTACCATAGAGTGGTCTTCCATATCCCAAGTACCATAGAGTGGTCTTCCATATCCCAAGTACTATAGAGTGGTCTTCCGTGTCCTAATTACAATAAAGTGGTCTTCCATAAAATGGTCTTTCATGCCCCCGCTCCTAAAAAGTGGTTTTCCCTGCCCTACTGTAAACCACCGGTCACATGACCCGTCCGTTCCCTCGCCTCTCCAAACTCACAAGCAGCCGGTCACATGACCCATCCGTTCCCTCACCTCTCCAAACTCACAAGCAGCCGGTCACATGACCCATCCGTTCCCTCACCTCTCCAAACTCACAAGCAGCCAGTCACATGACCCGTCCGTTCCCTCACCTCTCCAAACTCACAAGCAGCCGGTCACATGACCCATCCGTTCCCTCGCCTCTCCAAACTCACAACCAGCCGGTCACATGACCCGTCCGTTCTCTCTCCTCTCCAAACTCACAACCAGCCGGTCACATGACCCGTCCGTTCTCTCTCCTCTCCAAACTCACAACCAGCCAGTCACATGACCCGTCCGTTCTCTCTCCTCTCCAAACTCACAAGCAGCCGGTCACATGACCCGTCTGTTTTCTCGCCTCTCCATATCACACAAATCAATGAGCATTGTGTACACAAAGATATCGGAGGATTGCACTTCCCCCGCAATTCATCAAACGTCGGACGTGGAGGGACATCTGTGGTCGCAGTGCAGGATGCGGTCTCTTCACCGTAATGATTAACACATAAAACTTTATATGGCGAGTAATAAAAGTATTGATCAGAGATAAAGCCGGCTATCAGCTGTAATCAGGGAAGAGAGCAAAGAAAAGAAGAAGAGTTCACAGCAGGACTGCACGAGGAGGACCTCCGAGAGAAGGATGGCCACGGACCACAAGTGACCACGCACCGCCATTATATACACATATGCAGATAAAGAATCTTCATCCCAAGTAAAGGTTCAGTCCCAACGCCAGCCGAAGCGAGGAGCTGATCGAATACTGCGCCGCACAGATGGAGCCAAGCAGCTTCCCACGTATTAAGACCCTCGAATATTGAGTGCTCATAACTGCCTGATAGAATGGTGGACACCTCCAAAGAGCGATCGCCGACCTCCATCTAACGTGGCCCAGAAAGGTCACTCCAGAGAAGAAGAATGTACCTCACAGAGAAAATGAATGCAAAGAATTCCTGTACGTTCCAAAATAGAGCTTTCATCAGAAGTATTGAACTCACAGGGTGATCAGCAGAAAAACGCTTGTAAACCGCTACAGGGGACCGCTAGAAACTGCCGCCACGCTACAGGAGACCGCTAGAAACTGCCGCCACGCTACAGGGGACCGCTAGAAACTGCCGCCACGCTACAGGAGACCGCTAGAAACTGCCGCCACGCTACAGGGGACCGCTAGAAACTGCCGCCACGCTACAGGGGACCGCTAGAAACTGCCGCCACGCTACAGGAGACCGCTAGAAACTGCCGCCACGCTACAGGGGACCGCTAGAAACTGCCGCCACGCTACAGGAGACCGCTAGAAACTGCCGCCACGCTACAGGGGACCGCTAGAAACTGCCGCCACGCTACAGGGGACCGCTAGAAACTGCCGCCACGCTACAGGAGACCGCTAGAAACTGCCGCCACGCTACAGGGGACCGCTAGAAACTGCCGCCACGCTACAGGGGACCGCTAGAAACTGCCGCCACGCTACAGGGGACCGCTAGAAACTGCCGCCACGCTACAGGGGACCGCTAGAAACTGCCGCCACGCTACAGGAGACCGCTAGAAACTGCCGCCACGCTACAGGGGACCGCTAGAAACTGCCGCCACGCTACAGGAGACCGCTAGAAACTGCCGCCACGCTACAGGAGACCGCTAGAAACTGCCGCCACGCTACAGGAGACCGCTAGAAACTGCCGCCACGCTACAGGAGACCGCTAGAAACTTCCGCCACGCTACAGGGGACCGCTAGAAACTTCCGCCACGCTACAGGGGACCGCTAGAAACTGCCGCCACGCTACAGGAGACCGCTAGAAACTGCCGCCACGCTACAGGGGACCGCTAGAAACTGCCGCCACGCTACAGGGGACCGCTAGAAACTGCCGCCACGCTACAGGAGACCGCTAGAAACTGCCGCCACGCTACAGGAGACCGCTAGAAACTGCTGCCGCCACGCTACAGGAGACCGCTAGAAACTGCTGCCGCCACGCTACAGGAGACCGCTAGAAATTGCCGCCACGCTACAGGAGACCGCTAGAAACCGCCGCCACGCTACAGGAGACCGCTAGAAATTGTCGCCACGCTACAGGAGACCGCTAGAAATTGTCGCCACGCTACAGGAGACCGCTAGAAACTGCCGCCACGCTACAGGAGACCGCTAGAAACTTCCGCCACGCTACAGGAGACCGCTAGAAACCGCCGCCACGCTACAGGAGACCGCTAGAAACCGCCGCCACGCTACAGGAGACCGCTAGAAACTGCCGCCACGCTACAGGAGACCGCTAGAAACTGCCGCCACGCTACAGGAGACCGCTAGAAACTGCCGCCACGCTACAGGAGACCGCTAGAAACTGCCGCCACGCTACAGGGGACCGCTAGAAACTGCCGCCACGCTACAGGAGACCGCTAGAAACTGCCGCCACGCTACAGGAGACCGCTAGAAACTGCCGCCACGCTACAGGAGACCGCTAGAAACTGCCGCCACGCTACAGGAGACCGCTAGAAACTGCTGCCGCCACGCTACAGGAGACCGCTAGAAATTGCCGCCACGCTACAGGAGACCGCTAGAAACCGCCGCCACGCTACAGGAGACCGCTAGAAATTGTCGCCACGCTACAGGAGACCGCTAGAAATTGTCGCCACGCTACAGGAGACCGCTAGAAACCGCCGCCACGCTACAGGAGACCGCTAGAAACCGCCGCCACGCTACAGGAGACCGCTAGAAACCGCCGCCACGCTACAGGAGACCGCTAGAAACCGCCGCCACGCTACAGGAGACCGCTAGAAACTGCCGCCACGCTACAGGAGACCGCTAGAAACTGCCGCCACTCTACAGGAGACCGCTAGATATAGTTGTCACGCTACAGGAGACCGCTAGAAACTGCCGCCACGCTACAGGAGACCGCTAGATATAGTTGCCACGCTACAGGAGACTGTCAGAGATTGGAGTCGTGCTGC
Source organism: Staurois parvus (assembly GCF_062004578.1). NCBI lineage: Eukaryota > Metazoa > Chordata > Amphibia > Anura > Ranidae > Staurois > Staurois parvus. The sequence goes on along the minus strand of NW_028321741.1, from coordinate 30,409 downwards.
AGAAGACTGCTGTGTAGCCATCATGCTACATAATACTGAGGAGCTCTTGTTATGTGTGCAGGAGAGTGTCCGTCTTCCGTTGTACTACAAGAGACTCATCTTCCCTCCTGATCCAGACGTCATCCCGCCTCTCACAGCTATTCGCTTCCTCTGCCATCAGTCATTGGTTTCCTACATACACGCTAGCACCATCTGCTGGCTGAATCTTAGAATGCAGTGCAGGCCTCTCAGGGAAGCAGACAGACGTCCACTATGTGCCCTCGGGCAATGCAGGGGCAGATGTGGTGGCCCCATATCCTGTTCATAGGATGACGTCATTCTGTTATGGCCCCAGCCGCGGCCTGAACACCTCCTGCCCCAACGTTTGCTTGCCTTGGTGACCACCGTTTATGGACTGGACTTCTCACTTTGGTCATCTGCCAGCCCATTGGCTGAGCATGAACCACCCATAAAAAACACTGTGCACCTCCAGTGAACCCCAACTTCCTGCTGGTGACACCGGTGGTCCCCACTAACCACTGAAAGTGGTCTTCAATGTCCCCACTTGCATATTCTTCCAAGTCCTCAGTTCCATAAGATGGTCTTCCAAGTCTCCTCATTCATAAAGTGGTCCTCCACAAAGCGGTCTTCCGTTGCCCCCGCTTCCACAAAGCAGCCACAATGCGGTCTTTAATGGCCCCCGCTTCCATAAAGAGGTCTTCCGTTGCCCCCGCTTCCATAAAGAGGTCTTCCGGGGCCCCTGCTTCCACAAAGCGGCCTTCAATGGCCCCGCTTCCATAAAGAGGTCTTCTGTTGCCCCCACTTCCACAAAGCAGCCACAATGCGGTCTTCAATGGCCCCCGCTTCCATAAAGAGGTCTTCCGTTGCCCTCACTTCCACAAAGCATCCACAATGCGGTCTTCACTGGCTCCCGCTTCCATAAAGAGGTCTTCCGGGGCCCCCGCTTCCACAAAGCGGTCTTCACTGGCCCCCGCTTCCATAAAGAGGTCTTCCGGGTCCCCCGCTTCCACAAAGCATCCACAATGCGGTCTTCACTGGCCCCCGCTTACATAAAGAGGTCTTCCGTTGCCCCCGCTTCCACAAAGCATCCACAATGCGGTCTTCAATGGCCCCGCTTCCATAAAGCTGTCTTCCGGGGCCCCCGCTTCCATAAAGCGGTCAACAATGACTAGTGACACCGGGGTCCCCAATAATCACTGACAATGACTAGTGATGCCGGGGTCCTCAATAATCACCGACAATGACTAGTGACACCGGGGTCCCCAATAATCGCCGACAATGACTAGTGACGCCGGGGTCCCCAATAATCACCGACTATGACTAGTGACACCGGGGTCCCCAATAATCACCGACAATGACTAGTGACACCGGGGTCCCCAATAATCACCGACAATGACTAGTGACACCGGGGTCCCCAATCACCGACAATGACTAGTGACACCGGGGTCCCCAATAATCACCGACAATGACTAGTGACACCGGGGTCCCCAATCACCGACAATGACTAGTGACACCGGGGTCCCCAATAATCACCGACAATGACTAGTGACACCGGGGTCCCCAATAATCACCGACAATGACTAGTGACACCGGGGTCCCCAATAATCACCGACAATGACTAGTGACACCGGGGTCCCCAATCACTGACAATGACTAGTGACACCGGGGTCCCCAATCACTGACAATGACTAGTGACACCGGGGTCCCCAATCACTGACAATGACTAACCAGTGACACGCCAGACCTTCTCTGGAGCTCCTGTGACTCGTGAAGCATCTCATAGACATTGCCGGGTTGGAGTCTTGCTCTGGATTTGCAGGGGGGGGGGGGGTTCAGGATAAAAAGAAGGGTCATTCATGAGCCTGAACAAAGTGCCTCTGTGACACGATGACGTCACCCCCTCCATGAACGGGCTCCTATTATAGACACTTGTTGTGATGTTCTCCGTCGGGGGATGTGTGATGCCGGGACGTTTCACCGACAATTACATCCATACATGACAATTATCAGACCAATCTGCTGATCCCGGCCGGTTGGGAATAAATGGAAGAGGCGCGGCGGTGAGCGTGGCGGTGAGCGTGGCAATGAGCGCGGCGGTGAGCGTGGCGGTGAGCGCGGCGGTGAGCGTGGCAATGAACGCGGCGGTGAGCGTGGCGGTGAGCGCGGCGGTGAGCGTGGCAATGAACGCGGCGGTGAGCGTGGCGGTGAGCGCGGCGGTGAGCGTGGCAATGAGCGCGGCGGTGAGCGCGGCGGTGAGCGTGGCAATGAACGCGGCGGTGAGCGTGGCAATGAGCGCGACGGTGAGCGTGGCAATGAGCGCGGCGGTGAGCGTGGCAATGAGCGCGGCGGTGAGCGTGGCAATGAGCGCGGCGGTGAGCGTGGCAATGAGCGCGGCGGTGAGCGTGGCAATGAGCGCGGCGGTGAGCGTGGCAATGAGCGCGGCGGTGAGCGTGGCAATGAGCGCGGCGGTAATGGGCGGTTCACTCCGCTGTGCATTATATATCATGAAAACGTCTCGTACCGCCATTTGCGCCCCGCGGCTCTCAGACGATGGGTGGGCGGGTGTCAGTCTGGATTTGTATACAAAATACCCCATGTGACGCTGAGCCGCCATGATCTGAAGTAGGCTTCCATGCCAGGGACAGTCAGGCTGGGGAGGAATAAGCTAGATGATGCTGGACGTCCTCCAGACAGGAAATGGGGCGGAGCTCTGACTGGCTTCAGCTTCTAATTGTGAGAAGCTCCCAGTGTGCAGTGACATCAGAGGAAGCCATTTCAGTCCAGGGGAGGAGCCGGTACACCTGTGCAAGACTGGAGGGGAGGAGCTGTCCTTCAGCTCCAGTGACTGTGCCTAGGCTGGTATGATGTAATCAGTCTGCTGCAGGCAGGAGGAGGCATTTCCTCCGTCTTCCCTCCCCCAGTGATCAGACTGTACATTGTAACTTTGTAGAAGGAGGAGGCATTTCCTCTGTCTGCCCTCCCCCAGTCCTGCAGACGATGGATCCGTTCTCCGGATATTCGGGATGTGGTGTCTGGACCCCCGTTGTTGTATTATCCGATGTACACAGCGAGACGCACATCAGCTCCCAATCCACGGGAAAGCCAATAATCTTCTGACCAATCTTCTGTCTCCATACTTAGTGCAGCTTATGAAAATCCCCAATGTTTTCTCCATACTGAACACGCCTGGTACATGGATTGCTGCACGCCGCCGCTGGAAGATTACATGTGTCCCAGCGCTGTGCGGGGTATTAAGTGCTGCCAGGATTTAGATCTCCAGAAAATCCAGAATCCGAAACATGATATTCACCTGTGCTGGGCGAGAACCACGCGGCAACCTTCATCCGCTCACCAGAGGAAGCCCATACACGGCCAACATTCCCTGCACTCGGCCCACACACGGCCCGCACCCCCCGCTCTCGGCCCGCGTTCCCCCGCACTCGGCCCACACACGGCCCGCGTTCCCCGCACCCGGCCCACACTCCCCGCTCTCGGCCCGCGTTCCCCCGCACCCGGCCCGCGCACGGTCAGTATCCCCGCGCACGGTCAGTATCCCCGCACCCGGCCCGCGCACGGTCAGTATCCCCGCACCCGGCCCGCGCACGGTCAGTATCCCCGCACACGGCCCGCGCACGGTCAGTATCCCCGCACACGGTCAGTATCCCCGCACACGGTCAGTATCCCCGCACACGGTCAGTATCCCCGCACACGGCCCACACACGGTCAGTATCCCCGCACACGGTCAGTATCCCCGCACACGGTCAGTATCCCCGCACACGGCCCACACACGGTCAGTATCCCCGCACATGGCCCACACACGGTCAGTATCCCCGCACACGGGCCACACAAGGTCAGTATCCCCGCACACGGGCCACACACGGTCAGTATCCCCGCACACGGGCCACACACGGTCAGTATCCCCGCACACGGCCCACACACGGTCAGTATCCCCGCACACGGCCCACACACGGTCAGTATCCCCGCACACGGCCCACACACGGTCAGTATCCCCGCACACGGCCCACACACGGTCAGTATCCCCGCACACGGCCCACACACGGTCAGTATCCCCGCACACGGCCCACACACGGTCAGTATCCCCGCACACGGCCCACACACGGTCAGTATCCCCGCACACGGCCCACACCCGGTCAGTATCCCCGCACACGGCCCGCACCCGGTCAGTATCCCCGCACACGTCAGTGTTCTGGTTTTATTTCTGAAATGGATCTGCAGGCCAAGCTGGCCAGTGACAGGATGGATTGTAGAACATTGGAGGACTGAACGGATTTTTGTGGAAATAAAAAAAAGAATTTTTGGGCCACCAAAAGAGGTTCCTATAGACTAGAGTCAGACTGGATCCGGCGTGAGCTCACACATGTGGAGACTTTGATTGTATATAACCCGACAGTGATGTGTATGGGCAATCCCCCCCCTCCCCCAACATCCAATCCGCACACAGCCGCATAGCAAAGGCGATTCTGACCGCAGTCTATACAGGCGAACATCAAATTTATTATGATGGAAATCCCCCGAATCCCCCTGACATCGCCTGAACTCCCCACACACCATCCAGATAAAGATTCCATTGTACCCCACACAAAGGCCAGACCGCCCCCGCCAACGCTGCCACCGCCGCGCGCTGTGAAAGGGCCTTATCACCAGATATGACCGCAGAGACACGCCGACAGATCCAGGACACTTTTCACATCATTTTCATGAAACGAATGCAAAGGATTTAATAAATGGTTTTATGCTGAGGTGTTCAAGCTGGAGTGTAAACTGCGTCTTTGTTGTTTCCCTGGTTCCCCCCTCCACCCTCAATTACATTCTCAAATTGAACCTTTTCCATTGCCGACCTCATCACTGAGTCTCTGTGCTTCTCTATGCAATGCAGGCAGATCCTCCCCTCCAGTCTGGCACAGGTGTAGCGGCTCCTCCCCTCCAATCTGGCACAGGTGTAGCGGCTCCTCCCCTCCAATCTGGCACAGGTGTACCGGCTCCTCCCCTCCAATCTGGCACAGGTGTACCGGCTCCTCCCCTCCAGTCTTGCACAGGTGTAAGCTCACAATAACATCAGAGGAAGCAGTTTCAGTCCAGAAGAGGAGCCGCTACCCCTGCGCCAGACTGAAGGGGAGGAGCCGCTACCCCTGCGCCAGACTGAAGGGGAGGAGCCGCTACCCCTGCGCCAGACTGAAGGGGAGGAGCCGGCACCCCTGCGCCAGACTGAAGGGGAGGAGCCGGCACCCCTGCGCCAGACTGAAGGGGAGGAGCCGCTACCCCTGCGCCAGACTGAAGGGGAGGAGCCGCTACCCCTGCGCCAGACTGAAGGGGAGGAGCCGCTACACCTGCGCCAGACTGAAGAAGAGGAGCCGCTACACCTGCGCCAGACTGAAGGGGAGGAGCCGCTACCCCTGCGCCAGACTGAAGGGGAGGAGCCGCTACCCCTGCGCCAGACTGAAGGGGAGGAGCCGCTACCCCTGCGCCAGACTGAAGGGGAGGAGCCGCTACCCCTGCGCCAGACTGAAGGGGAGGAGCCGCTACCCCTGCGCCAGACTGAAGGGGAGGAGCCGGCACCCCTGCGCCAGACTGAAGGGGAGGAGCCGGCACCCCTGCGCCAGACTGAAGGGGAGGAGCCGGCACCCCTGCGCCAGACTGAAGGGGAGGAGCCGCTACCCCTGCGCCAGACTGAAGGGGAGGAGCCGCTACCCCTGCGCCAGACTGAAGGGGAGGAGCCGCTACACCTGCGCCAGACTGAAGAAGAGGAGCCGCTACACCTGCGCCAGACTGAAGGGGAGGAGCCGCTACCCCTGCGCCAGACTGAAGGGGAGGAGCCGCTACACCTGCGCCAGACTGAAGGGAGGAGCCGCTACACCTGCGCCAGACTGAAGGGGAGGAGCCGCTACACCTGCGCCAGACTGAAGGGGAGGAGCCGCTACACCTGCGCCAGACTGAAGGGGAGGAGCCGCTACACCTGCGCCAGACTGAAGGGGAGGAGCCGCTACACCTGCGCCAGACTGAAGGGGAGGAGCCGCTACACCTGCGCCAGACTGAAGGGGAGGAGCCGCTACACCTGCGCCAGACTGAAGGGGAGGAGCCGCTGAAGGGAAGGCCGAAGGGAGGATTAATAGAGCGCCACCTTCAGGAGGGTGTTGGTGCAGCTCACAGCCACCTCCGGGCAGTGATGATCAGGCCCCTCTCATAGGCCGGTCTGTGGGATCTGTGCGGTGGACTCGTTGCTCGCTCTGCATACATAGAAGGGATTGGTGTGACACAGTTGTTCGGGTTTCTGTTTATTCTGATCCCCCCCACCCCCCCTGTATAATGTGAGTAATGGACAATCAGCGGAGATCCCTGAACAAATCCCCCGGCTTCCTCATTACATCCCGAGGTTTACTCCGCTACTCAACAAAGCTGGTGGGTCTGAGCCAACAGGTGACCAGATGGCCAGCGTTCCCCGTATCTGGCCTGCTGTGACCCCTGCAACAGCGGCTCGCATGCAACGGCAATGATCTGCACCTTGAGAGGCGTGGCCTGTGCGTACAATTCTCCAATAAGGAATCACATTCGGAAATCTTACTACAATTCTTTTCAACTTGCGGCGAATCCTGAAAATCAAACAAGAAAATACAAAAGTGACACATTTTGTGACACAGGAAACGCGGGGACACAAGACGCAACAATGGCGCTCTACCGCACTGGAGATGAGGGAGGCACCAGTTCAATCGGCAGCATTCGGGGTGACGGATCAGTTGATCCCCTACCAAGAAGAAGGATCCTGGGAATTACGGGGATACAGCGCGCTCATTGCGTCCAAGGATTAAAGAGGACCTGTCTAAGCAGGTGACGGCGGCTCTGATTTCTACATTTTATCCCCAACTGATCAAGCTGCAGGAGCACTTACAGTTGCAAGAAAAAGTATGTGAACATCATCTAAGTCACAACAATAGAAGAACACAGTCTGCTGAACATAATACTACACAAACATTAGATGTTGCCATGGTTTAATTGCACATAACATGTAAACATTCACAGTGCAGGGAGGAAAAAGTATGTGAGGCCCTAGCTTAATGACTTCTCCCAGAACTAATTGGAGCCAGGAGTGAGCCAACCTTGACTCCAATCAGTGTGATGATATTGGATGTGTTGCTGACACCTGTTTTGGGTTTACTGGTTTCAAGAAGCACTGTCTGATGTGAACTATGCCTCGCAGAAAAGAGCTCTCAGAAGACCTACGATCAAGAATTGTTGACTTGCATGAAGCTGGAAAGGGTTACAAAAGTATCTCCTTGAGCCTTGATGTTCCTGTGTCCACGGTAAGACAGACTGTCTACAAATGGAGAAAGTTTAGCACTGTTGCTACTCTCCCTAGGCGTGGTCGTCCTGTAAAAATGACTGCAAGAGCCCAGCGCAGAATGCTGCATGAGGTAAAGAAGAATCCCAGAGTGTCAGCTAAAGACCTACAGAAATCTCTGGCACATGATAACATTTTTGTTGACACATCTACAATAAGGAAAACATTAAACAAGAATGGAGTACATGGAGGACACCACGGAGGAAGCCATTGCTGGCCAAAATGAATATTGCAGCACGTTTGAAGTTTGCAAAAGAGCCCCTGGATGTTCCACAGCACTACTGGCAGAATATACTGTGGACAGATGACACCAAGATTGAGTTGTTTGGGAAGAACACACAACACTATGTGTGGAGAAAAAAAGGCCCAGCACACCAACATCAAAACCTCATCCCCACTGTGAAACATGGCGGAGGGAGCATCATGGTTTGGGGCTGCTTTGCTGCCTCAGGGCTGGACGGATTGTTGTCATTGATGGGAAAATGAATTCCAGAGTTTATCAAGACATTTTGCCGGAAAACGTACGACCATCTGTCCGCCAACTGAAGCTCCGCAGAGGATGGGTGATGCAACAGGACAATGATGACCCAAAGCATACAAGTCATTCAACAAAACAATGGCTGCAACAGCACAGAATACGCCTTCTGGAGTGGCCCAGTCAGAGTCCTGACCTCAACCCCATTGAAATGCTGTGGCATGACCTTAAGAGAGCGATTCACACCAGACATCCCAAGAATATTGCTACACTGAAACAGTTTTGTGAAGAGGAGTGGTCCAAAATGACTCCAGATCGTTGTGCAGGTCTGATCTGCAACTACAGGAAACATTTGGTTGAGGTTATTGCTGCCAAAGGAGGGTCAACCAGTTATTAAGTCCAAAGGTTCACATACTTTTTCCTCCCTGCGCTGTGAATGTTTACATGTTATGTGCAATTAAACCATGGCAACATCTAATGTTTGTGTAGTATTATGTTCAGCAGACTGTGTTCTTCTATTGTTGTGACTTAGATGACGTTCAGAGCACATTTTCATGCAAAACTCCACGTAATCCCAAGGGGTTCACATACTTTTTCTTGCAACTGTATGGGACCTTAACGTGTGCCTAGGGCATGCTAAAGTGGCCTCTCATTTGAGGTGATCACATTCTAGCATGCCTGAGGTACAGCATGATGAATCAAGGTCAGACCAGGAGAACCGTCTTCCTCCAAACTCCTGATCTGCTCACTTCATCCACATCTGCGACTTCGAAGGACTGGGACAGCCAGGCAAATAGAATTTTCAGGACTTTGGTCTTGACAGATCCACTTTAAAAGGGTCAAACATATAAATTTCTTTTGCTTTACCTGCAGAACATCTGCTGTGACTCCCCTGACAAGGACAGAGGCATCTGTGTGCAATCAGAGCCACGACAAGCGCAGAAAATGACCGCGGGCGGCCTCGGCGGACGCAGGAAGCCGACAGGTGACCTTCCAGTGACGTCCTATTGATTGATCCATTAGACTCCCATCAATGGCGGGCACACCACGGAGCCTGGGGGCCCATCATGAAGAGATCCATAGAATAAGGCGAGTGCTTTCCTGAGCGATGATGACTTCCTCTCCCGGAGACTGATGGGACCCACTCATCGCACTTCTCATTTATAGGGTCACCATATGGGCAAAAGTCTGGGGACCCCAAACCATCACACCTATGGGAGCTGCTTGGACATCTCATTCCAGGACTGCGGCCATTAATATGGAGTTGCCTCAGCCACTCCCCCTATCTATGGAGTAGCCCCCTTTCCCCCCCCCATGGTCATTAATATGGAGGTGTCGCTTCCCCATTATACATTAATATAAAGTTGCCTCAGCCACCCCCCTATCTATGGAGTAGCCCCCTTCCCCCCCATGGTGATTAATATGGAATAGCCCCGTTTCCCACCCATGATTAATATGGAGTACCCCCTATCCCCCCCATGGTCATTAATATGGAGGTGTCGCTTCCCCATTGTACATTAATATGGAGTAGCCCCCTTTTCCCCCCCATGGTGATAAATATGGAGTAGCCCCCTTTTCTCCCCCATGGTTATTAATATGGAGTAGCCCCCTTTCCCCCCCATGGTGATAAATATGGAGTATCCCCATCCCCCCCCATGGTCATTAATATGGAGTAGCCCCCTTTCCCCCCATGGTCATTAATATGGAGTAGCCCCCTTTCCCCCCCCATGGTCATTAATATGGAGTAGCCCCCTTTCCTCCCCATGGTCATTAATATGGAGTAGCCCCCTTTCCCCCCCATGGTCATTAATATGGAGTAGCCCCCTTTCCCCCCCATGGTCATTAATATGGAGTAGCCCCCTTCCCCCCCATGGTCATTAATATGGAGTAGCCCCCTTCCCCCCCATGGTCATTAATATGGAGTAGCCCCCTCCCCCCCCCATGGTCATTAATATGGAGTAGCCCCCTTCCCCCCCCCCATGGTCATTAATATGGAGTAGCCCCCTTTCCCCCCCATGGTCATGAATATGGAGTAGCCCCCTTTCCCCCCCATGGTCATTAATATGGAGTAGCCCCCTTTCCTCCCCATGGTCATTAATATGGAGTAGCCCCCTTTCCCCCCCATGGTCATTAATATGGAGTAGCCCCCTTCCCCCCCATGGTCATTAATATGGAGTAGCCCCCTTCCCCCCCATGGTCATTAATATGGAGTAGCCCCCTTCCCCCCCATGGTCATTAATATGGAGTAGCCCCCTCCCCCCCCATGGTCATTAATATGGAGTAGCCCCCTTCCCCCCCCCATGGTCATTAATATGGAGTAGCCCCCTTCCCCCCCATGGTCATTAATATGGAGTAGCTCCCTTTCCTCCCCATGGTCATTAATATGGAGTAGCCCCTTCCCCCCCATGGTCATTAATATGGAGTAGCCCCCTCCCCCCCATGGTCATTAATATGGAGTAGCCCCCTCCCCCCCATGGTCATTAATATGGAGTAGCCCCCTCCCCCCCATGGTCATTAATATGGAGTAGCCCCCTTTGCCAACATGGCCATTAAGTTGCCCCCCTTCCCCCATGGTCATTACTATGCCCCTCCTTATTGGATATTTTTATGGAGTTGCCCCAACCACTCCCCCATGATCATTAACATGGAGTAGCCCCCCTTCCCCCATGGTCATTAATATTGAGCAGCCCCTCCCCCCCATGGTCATTAATATGAAGTAACCGCCCTTCCCCCATGGTCATTAATACGCAGTAGCCCCCTTTCCCCCCATGGTTATTATATGGAGTAGCCCCCTTTCCCACCATGGCCATTAAGTTGTCCCCCCTTTCCCCATTGTCATTAATATGGAGTAGCCCCCTTTCCCACATGGTCATTAAGTTTCCCCCCTTTCCCCATAGTTATTACTATGGAGTAGCCCCCTTCCCCCATGACCATTAATATGGAGTACACCCCCCCCCCCCTAATGGCCATTAATATGGAATTATCCCCTTTGTGGTTAGAACAGCCTCCACTCTTCTGGGAAGACTTTCCACAAGATGTTGGAGGGTGTCTGTGGGATTTTGTGCCCATTTGTGAGGTCAGGTACTGATGTTGGATGAGAAGACTTGGCTCACCATCGGCGTTCAGTAGGGTTGAGGTCAGGGCTCTGTACAGGACATTGGAGTTCCTCCACACACACAACTGGTCATCTGTGTCTTTATGGAGCTGGCTTTATGCACTTGACCATCACACCTCATACCAGACTATCACAAAAAGCCAATAATATGTAGTTGCCCCCCCATACATCCTCCACCCTTCTGGGAAGACTTTCTACAACATATTGGAATGTCTGGGAATGTGTGCCCAATTGTGAGGTCAGGTACTGATATTGGATGAGAAGACCTGGCTCACCATCGGCGTTCAATTCATCCCCAAGGTGCTCAGTAGGGTGAGGTCGGGGCTCTGTATAGGACACTTGAGTTCCTCCACACCAAACTGGTCATCCATGTCTTATGGAGCTGGCACCACTCCTCTGGGAATGCTTCCTATCATTTGTGCCCATTTGTGGGGTCAGGTACTGATGTTGGATGAAAGGACCTTGTTTGTGTGCCCTATATTAAGCAGCAAAAGAAAAAAAGAACTGGCTGACAATCAGCATTCCAATTCATCCCAAAGGCATTGAGGTCGGGGCTCTGTATAGGACACGAGTTCCCCCTCCACACCAGACTGGTCATCCATGGAGCTGACTTTGTACACCGGGGACAGTCATGGGGGGACAGAAAAGGGTCTTCAAACTGTTACCACAAGGCTGGAGGAGAGATGGTCTACAATGTCTTTGTATGATGGAGTATTACCAGGACCCGTCACTGAAGACACCTGACCCCCATCATTGGAGGGGGCCCACATACAGTCAGGTCCATAAATATTGGGACATCAACACAATTCTAACATTTTTGGCTCTATACACCACAATGGATTTGAAATGAAACAAACAGGATGTGCTTTAACTGCAGACTGTCAGCTTTAATTTGAGGGTATTTACATCCAAATCAGGTGAACGGTGTAGGAATTACAACAGTTTGCATATGTGCCTCCCACTTGATAAGGGACCAAAAGTAATGGGACAATTGGCTTCTCAGCTGTTCCATGGCCAGGTGTGTGTTATTCCCTCATTATCCCAATTACAATGAGCAGATAAAAGGTCCAGAGTTCATTTCAAGTGTGCTATTTGCATTTGGAATCTGTTGCTGTCAACTCTCAAGATGAGACCCAAAGAGCTATCACTATCAGTGAAGCCATCATTAGGCTGAAAAAACAAAACAAACCCATCAGAGAGATAGCAAAAACATTAGGCGTGGCCAAAACAACTGTTTGGAACATTCTTAAAAAGAAGGAACGCACCGGTGAGCTCAGCAACACCCAAAGACCCGGAAGACCACGGAAAACAACTGTGGTGGATGAGCGAAGAATTCTTTCCCTGGTGAAGAAAACACCCTTCACAACAGTTGGCCAGATCAAGAACACTCTCCAGGAGGTAGGTGTATGTGTGTCAAAGTCACCAATCAAGAGAAGACTTCACCAGAGTGAATACAGAGGGTTCACCACAAGATGGAAACCATTGGTGAGCCTCAAACACAGGAAGGCCAGATTAGAGTTTGCCAAACGACATGTAAAAAAGCCTTCACAGTTCTGGAACAACATCCTATGGACAGATGAGACCGACATCAACTTGTACCAGAGTGATGGGAAGAGAAGAGTATGGAGAAGGAACTGCTCATGGTCCTCAGCATACCACCTCATCAGTGATCATGGTGGTGGTAGTGTCATGGCGTGGGCATGTATGGCTGCCAATGGAACTGCTTCTCTTGTATTTATTGATGATGTGACGGCTGACAGAAGCAGCCGGATGAATTGTGAAGTGTTTCGGGAATATTATCGGCTCATATTCAGCCAAATGCTTCACAACTCATTGGACGCTTCACAGTGCAGATGGACAATGACCCAAAGCAGACTGCAAAAGCCACCAAAGAAGTGGAATGTTCTGCAATGGCCAATCACCTGACCTGAATCCGATTGAGCATTTCACTTGCTGAAGGCAAAACTGAAGCGAAAATGCCCCAAGAACAAGCAGGAACTGAAGACAGTTGCAGTAAAGGCCTGGCAGAGCATCACCAGGGATGACACCCAGCGTCTGGTGATGTCTATGCGTTCCACACTTCAGGCTGTCATTGACTGCAAAGGATTTGTAACCAAGTATTAAAAAGTGAAAGTTTGATTTATGATTATTATTCTGTCCCATTACTTTTGGTCCCTTAACAAGTGGGAGGCACATATGCAAACTGTTGTCATTCCTACACCGTTCACCTGATTTGGATGTAAATACCCTCAAATTAAAGCTGACAGTCTGCAGTTAAAGCACATCTTGTTCCTTTCATTTCAAATCCATTGCGGTGTATAGAGCCAAAAATGTTAGAATTGTGTCCATGTCCCAATATTTATGGACCTGACTGTATGTCTTCCTATATTGGCAAGTGTGATGGTCAGGGGTTCAAAGACCTTCGGCCATATACTGTATAGTACAGTACATTGGCTGCACATCCTTCATCTTTGCAGGTTAAATACTTTCATTTTTTTCCTGTCCTTCAGGCCCCGTCCCTAAGTGATGATATTCTGCTCATCGATTCAACAACTGGTAATATGTGATGCTGAGATGGGGGTGGGACATGCTGTGAACAACTCAACTGCACAAAGTTTTTTCCCTTTGCTATGTAACCAAAGACCCCCCCCCCATTCCCCACATATCAGTGAAACCATCTCAAAGACCTCTGAGGAGCTCACAGTAACATCTGAGAATAGCCCGCCCCTGAGCTTCCAATAGAAAGGAAATCCTGCCCCTGCACTTCCACTGGAAAGGAAATCCTGCCCTTCCACTAGAAAGGAAATCCTGCCCTTCCACTAGAAAGGAAATCCTGCCCTTCCACTAGAAAGGAAATCCTGCCCTTCCACTAGAAAGGAAATCCTGCCCTTCCACTAGAAAGGATATCCTGCCCTTCCATTAGAAAGGAAATCCTGCCCTTCCACTAGAAAGGATATCCTGCCCCTGCTCTTCCACGAGAAGGATATCCTGTCCCTGCCCTTCCATTAGAAAGGAAATCCTGCGCTTCCACTAGAAAGGATATCCTGCCCCTGCCCTTCCAATAAAGAGGATATCCTGCCCCTGAGCTTCCACTAGAAGGAAATCCTGCCCCTGAGCTTCCACTAGAAGGGATATCCTGCCCCTGCCCTTCCACTAGAAGGGATATCCTGCCCCTGCCCTTCCACTAGAAGGGATATCCTGCCCCTGCCCTTCCACTAGAAGGGAAATCCTGCCCCTGCCCTTCCACTAGAAGGGATATCCTGCCCCTGCCCTTCCACTAGAAGGGATATCCTGCCCCTGCCCTTCCACTAGAAGGATATCCTGCCCCTGAGCTTCCACTAGAAGGATATCCTGCCCCTGAGCTTCCACTAGAAGGATATCCTGCCCCTGAGCTTCCACTAGAAGGATATCCTGCCCCTGAGCTTCCACTAGAAGGATATCCTGCCCCTGAGCTTCCACTAGAAGGATATCCTGCCCCTGAGCTTCCACTAGAAGGATATCCTGCCCCTGAGCTTCCACTAGAAGGATATCCTGCCCCTGCGCTTCCACTAGAAGGATATCCTGCCCCTGCGCTTCCACTAGAAGGATATCCTGCCCCTGCCCTCCCAATAGAAGGATATCCTGCCCCTGCCCTTCCACTAGAAGGATATCCTGCCCCTGAGCTTCCACTAGAAGGATATCCTGCCCCTGCCCTTCCACTAGAAGGATATCCTGCCCCTGAGCTTCCACTAGAAGGATATCCTGCCCCTGAGCTTCCACTAGAAGGATATCCTGCCCCTGCGCTTCCACTAGAAGGATATCCTGCCCCTGAGCTTCCACTAGAAGGATATCCTGCCCCTGCCCTCCCAATAGAAGGATATCCTGCCCCTGAGCTTCCACTAGAAGGATATCCTGCCCCTGAGCTTCCACTAGAAGGATATCCTGCCCCTGAGCTTCCACTAGAAAGGATATCCTGCCCCTGAGCATCTACATAGACAGGAGAAAGCAGTGGAACTTTCAGCTTGGCTCCTCTTGGTCCTGGTACTGTCACTGACCCATCATGGTGACCCCACACAACCCCCCATAGTGGCTCCTAAAGCTGGGAAAGCCATCCGGGACCCCTCCCACCTTTCCTGCTTACACTTCTATAACAAAACACGGGGAGAACAAAAAAAACAACAAGTAGAAAACCGACTTTTCCAATCGGGCTCTCAGGCCAGAACAGGAAAAACATTCAGCCATCGAAGAGCCAAGTTCAGCAACCCAACCCCGAGCACCACCAGCTCTACCATCGGGAAGGGGCTGATAATACGGTTCAACATTGGATTACCCATTGGTGGTACAAGACACACATGTCATCCCCCCCCCCATATACCGCAATCACCCCAACATGAGATTATGCACAGTGCAGCTCACTGCAGCCTCAGAAAAGCAGCAATTCGTCCAGGGTGGTGGGAGGACTAAGAGAAACAACAGGAGATTGAGAGATCGCTGAGCTCATACAACCAGCGCAGGAGACCTTCCCCTGCCGGGTCATTTTCCAGGTACAAGAGCTCTATATTCTCTCCACCTAAAATCCATGACTTCCACGACAGGAGATCTCCGGCCGCCGGAACATTTCAGGAGCAGATCACGGATCAGAGAGCAGCACGCGGGGCGGCAATAATGACAAGTCAATAGGGAGGATCGAACTACGCACCACGATGACGTCACTTACCGAAGGCGTCTGTGGGAGACAACCGTCTGATCCACCCTGCAAGAGAGAGAGGAAAAAAAACATGGAGGTCAGCGAAGGGCGACATCAGATATAAAACATCAAATTCATTGCTTTTCAGAGTGTCATCGGTCAGAAACATAAAAGGGGAGGGGCCACCGATAGGAGGCGGAGCACCAGGCACAAAAAAAGGGGAGCCGATGGGAGGCGGAGCACCAGGTACAATAAAAGGGGAGCCGATGGGAGGCAGAGCACCAGGTACAATAAAAGAGGAGGGGCCATCAATAGGAGGCGGAGCACCAGGCACAATAAAAGGGGTGGAGCCGACGGGAGGCGGAGCACCAGGTACAATAAAAGGGGAGGGGCCATCAATAGGAGGCGGAGCACCAGGTACAATAAAAGGGGAGGGGCCATCAATAGGAGGCGGAGCACCAGGTACAATAAAAGGGGAGGGGCCATCAATAGGAGGCGGAGCACCAGGTACAATAAAAGGGGAGGGGCCATCAATAGGAGGCGGAGCACCAGGTACAATAAAAGGGGAGGGGCCGATAGGAGGCGGAGCACCGGGTACAATAAAAGGGGAGGGGCCACCGATAGGAGGCGGAGCACCAGGCACAATAAAAGGGGAGGGGCCACGATAGGAGGCGGAGCACCAGGTACAATAAATCCCCCCAACACAAAAATACTGGGTGGGATTTACTAAAGGAAGATAGAACGTACTCACTGCAAGTCACTCCAGAGCTCAGGAAACGAGATGAGCTCCACTTTACACAGAACATCCAATCACATGCAGGGAAAATGAAGAAATGGCAGTTGATTGGACGATGGGAGTCAGCAGAACTTCCGCTCATTTACCGAGCTCTGGAGCAAAGGCCCGAGAAGAGTGATACTGCACTTGCAAAGTGCCCAGTCTGTGCGCCTTCAGTAAATCCACCCCAAAGTGTCTACTGGGCAGATACCGAGTGGAAGGGGGTATTTCAGTTATAGGTGGAGGGGAGTTTCTTGCATGCACGGGGTAGCAGTGGGGGGGGGGGGGGAGGGATTCAAGGACAGGGGTGGACTGACCATTTGGGAACTCGGGCCCTGTCCAAGGGCCCGGGGTCAGTAGGGGGCCCCATGAGATGCCCCTGATACCTTTCATAGGCTTTTTTAGGTGTGGTTTGAGTGTGGGTGAGGACACAGGGGCCCCATGATCCCCTATTGCCCGGGGGCCCCATAAGATGTCAGTCCGCCCCTGTTCAAGGATGATGATAACAATGGAAGTGGGTCCCGGATGTATCAATCATCTGATCGTCATTCATTGAGGAACGCGAGAGCCAGCCGAATCTAGGGGATCGCAATGACTGCCGCTCTGACCGGAACACGTATTCGGATCAGGAGCTCCGGCTTTTCTTGGACTCTCCTCAGTGACAGCCAGGCGAGGAGCATTTTCAGACGAAGGTGAGGAACGGGGGCCTCTAGGATTCACTTTCTGCAACAAACTTTACAAAAGTGGAAATCTAAAAACTTTTCTAAAAAAAAAAAAAAAAAAAAAAAAAAAAAAAGGGACTGGTTGGGGTTCCTTTAAGACAGTCACATTATAGAGCTACAAAAGATAACTCCACCCACAACTGACTCCTGAGCTCACCGTCCTGCGGGGGCCCTTCATCCCTCCAAGGAGCCAAGACTGTGTATAGAGTCAGCCAATCAGAGCGCAGACCCCAGGAGGACCAAAGGACTGTGGGGGGTGGGTGGATACAATGTATCTCATAGGAGGAAGATACAACACCTGGCCGGAGGAAACAAAGCAAACACCCCGAATATCACAGCCACTTGGGTGACCCCAATATCTCCATCACACCTGGAGGGGGCTGAATGTGACACCCAGACAGCCGAGGGGACATCATTGTGTGCTGCACACAGGGATCTGAGGGGACAGTAATGACAGGGACTCATTTCCTCCCACAACGTCACATGCAGTAGTATCGGTGATCTTCACCTGCGGGCTCCTGACCCAGCCTGGCACCTCCCGGGACTCCTCCGGCAGCCCGGCTCCCATCACTCCAGATGCTGCTGGATTTGCATAATGAGATGTGTAACCAGGCAACTAATGTGGTTGGACTTATTTTTACCTCCATTACGATATTTGATGTAATAAACAAAGTCCGCCGTGAATAGACCGAGATTACATTTATAACAATGTTCCTGACATGACGGGACTGCGACCCGAGCAACGAGCGGTCACAGGAAGAGAAATCACTGCAACAGAGGAATATGGACTGTACAGAGGGTGACCGAGCAACTGTCCGCCTGTCCCCGGGTTATAGGGGAATATAGACTGTACAGAGGGGTGACCGAGCAACTGTCCGCCTGTCCCCGGGTTATAGGGGAATATAGACTGTACAGAGGGGTGACCGAGCAACTGTCCGCCTGTCCCCGGGTTATAGGGGAATATAGACTGTACAGAGGGGTGACCGAGCAACTGTCCGCCTGTCCCCGGGTTATAGGGGAATATAGACTGTACAGAGGGGTGACCGAGCAACTGTCCGCCTGTAACCGGGTTATAGGGGAATATAGACTGTACAGAGGGGTGACCGAGCAACTGTCCATCTGTCCCCGGGTTATAGGGGAATATAGACTGTACAGAGGGGTGACCGAGCAACTGTCTACCTGTCCCCGGGTTATAGGGGAATATAGACTGTACAGAGGGGTGACCGAGCAACTGTCCACCTGTCCCCGGGTTATAGGGGAATATAGACTGTACAGAGGGGTGACCGAGCAACTGTCCACCTGTCCCCGGGTTATAGGGGAATATAGACTGTACAGAGGGGTGACCGAGCAACTGTCCGCCTGTAACCGGGTTATAGAGGAATATAGACTGTACAGAGGGGTGACCGAGCAACTGTCCGCCTGTAACCGGGTTATAGGGGAATATAGCCTGCAGACAGTTGCTCGGTCACCCCTCTGTACAGTCTATATTCCTCTATAACCCAGTTACAGGTGGACAGAGCTTTACAAAATGGAAAGAGCCCTGCAGTATGAAAAAGAGCTCCAGCATATGGAAAGAACCCTGGAATATGACGAGCTCCGGCATATGGGAAGAGCTCCGGCATATGGGAAGAACCCTGGAATATGGGAAGAGCTCCAACATATGGGAAGAACCCTGGAATGTGGACGAGCTCCGGCATATGGGAAGAACCCTGGAATATGGGAAGAGCTCCGGCATATGGGAAAAACCCTGGAATGTGGAAGAGCTCCGGCATATGGGAAGAGCTCTGGCATATGGGAAGAACCCTGGAATATGGGAAGAACCCTGGAATATGGGAAGAGCTCCGGCATATGGGAAGAACCCTGGAATATGGGAAGAGCTCCGGCATATGGGAAGAACCCTGGAATATGGGAAGAGCTCCGGCATATGGGAAAAACCCTGGAATGTGGAAGAGCTCCGGCATATGGGAAGAACCCTGGAATATGGGAAGAGCTCCGGCATATGAGAAGAACCCTGGAATATGGGAAGAGCTCCGGCATATGGGAAGAACCCTGGAATTTGGGAAGAGCTCCGGCATATGGGAAGAGCTCCGGCATACGGGAAGAACCCTGGAATATGGGAAGAGCTCCGGCATACGGGAAGAACCCTGGAATATGGGAAGAGCTCCGGCATACGGGAAGAACCCTGGAATATGGGAAGAGCTCCGGCATACGGGAAGAACCCTGGAATTTGGGAAGAGCTGTGGCATATGGGAAGAGCTCCGGCATACGGGAAGAACCCTGGAATGTGGAAGAGTTTTAGCATATGGGAAGGGCTCCATTATACGGGAAAGGCCTGGAATACGGAAGAGCTCAGACATGCAGAAAGAGCCCTGCAATATGGAAGAGCTCCAGAATAGGGAACGGTCTGGAATACAGAAATAACTTCGGTATAATGGATTATTGTGGACTGAAAAAAAAACTATAACCAATTATTGGCCAGTCCTAGACTATTGGGAGCCATTATTGGGAAGACCTCTGGAAGATGGGAAAGAACGTTAGAATAATGGAAGAGCTCTTTGGAAGGCCCACATCCCGGAGATTCGTTGGAAGGCCCACATCCCGGAGATTCGTTGGAAGGCCCACATCCCGGAGATTCGTTGGAAGGCCCACATCCCGGAGATTCGTTGGAAGGCCCACATCCCGGAGATTCGTTGGAAGGCCCACATCCCGGAGATTCGTTGGAAGGCCCACATCCCGGAGATTCGTTGGAAGGCCCACATCCCGGTGATTCGTTGGAAGGCCCACATCCCGGTGATTCGTTGGAAGGCCCACATCCCGGTGATTCGTTGGAAGGCCCACATCCCGGTGATTCGTTGGAAGGCCCACATCCCGGTGATTCGTTGGAAGGCCCACATCCCGGTGATCCGTTGGAAGGCCCACATCCCGGTGATTCGTTGGAAGGCCCACATCCCGGTGATTCGTTGGAAGGCCCACATCCCGGTGATTCGTTGGAAGGCCCACATCCCCGGTGATTCGTTGGAAGGCCCACATCCCGGTGATCCGTTGGAAGGCCCACATCCCGGTGATTCGTTGGAAGGCCCACATCCCGGTGATTATGATGATGAGAGTTATACTCGCTGCATCCCACCAATCCTGCTCCCGGCCATTCGGAATAGGCTGTTGGCTCTGAAGAAGTCGATGGACATTTCCCCAACAACCAGCCAGCTCCATTGTGAAGAAGTGCGACGACTCATCACCTTTCAGGACACAACGTTCCGGATTGGTGGGATGGAGGAAGTGGTGAGACACTTCCTTGTTCTCATTGGCCTGCCCCAATTCAGGGCCCCCAAGTTGCCATCATACTGGGAAACCATGGAGCACGGATGGCTCCCTTTTCTAGGGCATGAGCCTATGGTGCATTTACCAGTTGCTGAAGGTGTACTCTGTATGGGGGCTTTCAATGGAGAGATGTTCAATGCCTGGACTGGATCTTCTGGGACCCCCGGGACCCCTCCCCCCAACTCACACACACCAGGATATCTGTACAATTCAGGCTTTTAATATGGGCAGATGGGGTGGTGAGGTACCTGCACCTCCTCAGATCCAGCAGAGGGTCCCATCTTGCCTGCCATGGCATAGAGTGTGCGCTCGGTTATCGCATCCTTCCTATGGGAACGATCACGGCCAACACACATAGACTGTCCAACCAGCTGGAAAACCTTCCAGTGTGCCAACGACCCCTGGCAAAGGTCAGAAACGCGCATTATGCCCCCCACGGGTGACACCGGGCATTCAGCCCACAGATCCCCTTTTACACGGCACAAATCTGGGCCACCCCCCCACTTCTGTCCCACAGACACCCCGAGTTACCCCCAGACTCACGTCTCTGCTGATCCGCCACCCAGGCATGACGGTCCGCGGCGAAGCTGCGTCTGCAGAAGATGATGCGGTCAGGAGAGGCGCCCGGGGCTCAGGACTGCCAGTGCTGTAATTATGTCAGGAAACTGAAGGAATGATCCTGTCCTACTTTCCTGAGCGAGCTTAGCTCAGCGCGGGGCCGCCGGGAGTCGGGGATCATCGCTCTCCACTAGAAGGCACACAGATCGCTGCTAATCTCTGCAATCTGGACACGGACTACAATCCCCACCGCCTCATCCGGGAGAACTACAACCACCAGCAAGCCCCCATACACACAGCCTAGGTTCCAGATACACAGACTGAAGTGGCCCTGTCATGACGGAGACACGGGGCCGCCACTGCCGGCTTCCTTCTGAAAATGCCAAGTACCTGGCCGATATGCTGATCCTCTGGCTTCAGTTCTGAGCCACCAACCTGGAACATTTCCACAGATCGAGAAAGTCAGGAACTCTTACTGTGGACCTTCACTCAATGATACATCTTTATGTCATGGAACCCCCCCCCCTCAATGATACATCTTTATGTCATGGAACCCCCCCCCTCAATGATACATCTTTATGTCATGGAAACCCCCCCTCAATGATACATCTTTATGTCATGGAACCCCCCCCCCTCAATGATACATCTTTAT
The DNA here is from genome assembly GCF_062004578.1 of Staurois parvus. Classification (NCBI taxonomy): domain Eukaryota; kingdom Metazoa; phylum Chordata; class Amphibia; order Anura; family Ranidae; genus Staurois; species Staurois parvus. The sequence goes on along the minus strand of NW_028321741.1, from coordinate 8,774 downwards.
GTCATGGAACCCCCCCCCTCAATGATACATCTTTATGTCATGGAACCCCCCCCCTCAATGATACATCTTTATGTCATGGAACCCCCCCCCTCAATGATACATCTTTATGTCATGGAACCCCCCCCCCCCCCTCAATGATACATCTTTATGTCATGGAACCCCCCCCCCCCTCAATGATACATCTTTATGTCATGGAACCCCCCCCCTCAATGATACATCTTTATGTCATGGAACCCCCCCCCCCCCCTCAATGATACATCTTTATGTCCTGGAACCCCCCCCCCCCCTCAATGATACATCTTTATGTCATGGAACCCCCCCCCCTCAATGATACATCTTTATGTCATGGAACCCCCACCCCCCCCCACACACACTTCCAGCGAATCTCCAAAAGAATGGGGAGTGCAAGAATGACATCTTCACCCCACCCATGTCACACCTCCCAGGAGGCTCTGCGGGTATGTAGAATACACTACGCATGCGCAATATAGTCCAATCAGGAGCCAGCTGCTAGGAAGAAACAGACAGCCTCCTGATGATGTCATGATCCCCTGATGATGTCACAAAGTGGATGGCGGCACAGGAGCCGGAGTGCAGCGATTTTCAGAGGAAGAGGAGCGCAGACCACCTACTGATCTCAGAACAGCAGAGAAACAAATGGCGTCCCTTACACCTGCACATACAACACACGTGTCATACAACGTATGAGAACACGGCTGTGCCGTGATCACCAAGGAGGTGAGGGCCAAACATGAGATGTCTGTCTGTACAAATCTAGGAGTTATCACCAGAGAGGATAGCATGAAAACCTCTCAGCTAAACCTTCCCACAGCACAATAGGGATTCATATGATAGATAGCACAGCACACAGACAGCGCTACAATACACCCCCTCAGAGAGCGCTACAATACACCCCCTCAGAGAGCGCTACAATACACCCCCCTCAGAGAGCGCTACAATACACCCCCTCAGAGAGCGCTACAATACACCCCCTCAGAGAGCGCTACAATACACCCCCTCAGAGAGCGCTACAATACACCCCCCTCAGAGAGCGCTACAATACACCCCCCTCAGAGAGCGCTACAATACACCCCCCTCAGAGAGTGCTACAATAAACACACACTCTCCAGAGAGCACTACAATGCACCCCCCCAGAGAGTGCTACAATACAGACTGCACTACAATACCACCCCCCAGAGAGCGCTACAATACACCCCACAGATCACCTACCCACTCATCGCTGTGTATCACTCTCAGGATCCCCGACTGACACCACACAGGACTGGAGCTGCCACATTCAGCTGACAGGTTTTCTGGCTCTCCTGGCAGCAGCACAGCTGGACCTCATTAGCCGGCAGGAGCAGAGATGGGAACACCTGAGAGCAGAGCCATCCTAGCCGACTACAGAGCACGCCTGGAGATCCTGGACTGTATTGTGTGGTGGGGGATGCTGCACTGCGTGGCGGGGGATCATGTACTGCGTGGCGGGGGATCATGTACTGCATGGTGGGAGATCCTGCGTGGTGGGGGATCATGTACTGCGTGGCATCATGTACTGCATAGTGGGGGATCATGCGTTGTGTGATGGGGGATCCTGCGTGGCGTGGTGGGGGATCATGCGCTGCGTAGTGGGGGATCATGCGTTGAATGGTGGGGGATCCTGCGTGGCGTGGTGGGGGATCCTGCGTGGCGTGGTGGGGGATCATGTACTGCGTAGTGGGGGATCCTGCGTGGCATGGTGGGGAATCCTGCGTGGCATGGTGGGGGATCATGTACTGCATGGTGGGGGATCCTGCGTGGGGTGGTGGGGGATCCTGCGCAGTGTGGTGGGGGATCATGTACTGCGTGGTGGGGGATCATGCGCTGCGTGGTGGGGGATCATGCGCTGCGTGGTGGGGGATCATGCGCTGCGTGGTGGGGATCCTGCGTGGCGTGGTGGGGGATCCTGCGCGGGTCGCACAGCAATCATTGGTGATCCAGGTCCCTGTACCTCTGCCAGGCCCCTCGCCGGGTTCGGTACAATTGCCCTCTTTACCCCAGAATACAATACTCAGTGCAGCTACACTGGGGCAGTACTGGGCCCCCATAGGACGCTCCCCGGGGTAGATTCGATGTCGTGTTCAGTGGCAGTTGCAGACACGGAGAGCACAGAGTGTGCGGAGTCCCCGCCGCCGGTCCCTGAGCTGCAGAGCCATTTTCCAGAACAGTAACCCGTTACTGAGCTGCAATCTCACGCCAATTATCTCCAATTATGGAAGAATCTTCCTCCCCGGGGAGAGCCAATCGCTGAGAGATTCACGGCAGATCGTCCCATACACTGACCACTCAGGGGGAGAGCCAATCGCTGAGAGATTCACGGCGGATCGTCCCATTACACTGACCACTCAGGGGAGAGCCAATCGCTGAGAGATTCACGGCAGATCGTCCCATACACTGACCACCCCGGGGAGAGCCGATCGCTGAGAGATTCACGGCGGATCGTCCCATACACTGACCACTCCGGGGGAGAGCCAATCGCTGAGAGATTCACGGCGGATCGTCCCATACACTGACCACCCGGGGGAGAGCCGATCGCTGAGAGATTCACGGCGGATCGTCCCATACACTGACCACTCCGGGGGAGAGCCAATCGCTGAGAGATTCATGGCGGATCGTCCCATACACTGACCACCCCGGGGGAGAGCCGATCGCTGAGGACTCTGTGCAGGACAGTCAAGTTTCTCCACCCCAAACTGGCTCCTCCATGTCTTTATGGACCTTGCTTTGTGCACTGGTGGGCAGTCATGTTGGAACAGGAAGGGGCCATCCCCAACTCCTCCCACAAAGTTGGGAGCATGAAATTGTCCAAAATGTCGCCTTAAGAGTTCCCTTCACTGGAACTAGGGGGCCAAGTCCACCCTCTGAGAAACAACCCCACACCATAATCCCCCCTCCACCAAACTTTACACTTGGCACAATGCAGTCAGGCAAGTACCGTCTCCTGGCAACCGCCAAACCCAGACACGTCCATCGGATTGCCAAACAGAGAAGTGTGATTGGTCCCTCCAGAGAACACGCCTCCTCTGCTCTAGAGTCCAGTGGCGGCGTGCTTTACACCACGTCATCCGACGCTTTGCATTGCACTTGGTGATGGAAGGCTTGGATGCAGCTGCTCGGCCATGGAAACCCATTCCATGAAGCTCTCTACGCACTGTTGTTGGGCTCATCTGAAGGCCACACCAAGTTTGGAGGTCTTTAGCTATTGACTCTGCAGACAGTTGGCGACTTCTGCGCACTGTGCGCTTCAGCATGCGCTGACCCCGCCCTGTCATGTGACGTGGCCTACCACTTGGTGGCTGAGTGGCTGTTGTTCCCAGTGGCTTCCACTTTGTTATAATCTCACTAACAGTTGAGCGTGGAATACTTAGTAGCCAGGAAATGTCACGGATGGACTTATTGCCCAGGTGGCCACCTATCACGGGACCACGCTTGGAGCCACTGAGCTCCTGAGAGCGACCCATTCTTTCACCAATGTTTGTAGAAGCCGTCTGCATGCCTTGGGGCTTGATTGTATACACCTGTGTCCATGGAGGGGATTGGAACACCTGAATCACATGATATGGAGGGGATTGGAACACCTGAATCACATGATATGGAGGGGATTGGAACACCTGAATCACATGATATGGAGGGGATTGGAACACCTGAATCACATGATATGGAGGGGATTGGAACACCTGAATCACATGATATGGAGGGGATTGGAACACCTGAATCACATGATTAGGGGGGAGGATTGGAACACCTGAATCACATGATATGGAGGGGATTGGAGCACATGTATCACATGATATGGAGGGGATTGGAACATATGAATCACATAATATGGAGGGGATTGGAGCACATGTATCACATGATATGGAGGGGATTGGAACACATGAATCACATAATATGGAGGGGATTGGAATATATTAATCACATAATATGGAGGGGATTGGAACATATGAATCACATGATATGGAGGGGATTGGAACACCTGAATCGCATGATTGGGAGGGGATTGGAACACCTGAATCGCATGATTGGGAGGGGATTGGAACACCTGAATCGCATGATTGGGAGGGGATTGGAACACCTGAATCACATGATATGGAGGGGATTGGAACACCTGAATCACATGATTGGGGGGGGGGAGGATTGGAACACCTGAATCACATGATATGGAGGGGATTGGAACACCTGAATCACATGATTGGGAGGGGATTGGAACACCTGAATCACATGATATGGAGGGGATTGGAACACCTGAATCACATGATATGGAGGGGATTGGAACACCTGAATCACATGATATGGAGGGGATTGGAACACCTGAATCACATGATTGGGGGGGAGGATTGGAACACCTGAATCACATGATATGGAGGGGATTGGAGCACATGAATCACATGATATGGAGGGGATTGGAACATATTAATCACATAATATGGAGGGGATTGGAACACCTGAATCACATGATTGGGAGGGGATTGGAACACCTGAATCACATGATTGGGGGGGAGGATTGGAACACCTGAATCACATGATATGGAGGGGATTGGAGCACATGAATCACATGATATGGAGGGGATTGGAACATATTAATCACATAATATGGAGGGGATTGGAACATATGAATCACATGATATGGAGGGGATTGGAACACCTGAATCACATGATTGGGAGGGGATTGGAACACCTGAATCACATGATTGGGAGGGGATTGGAACACCTGAATCACATGATTGGGAGGGGATTGGAACACCTGAATCACATGATTGGGAGGGCGGGGACAATACTTGGGGCAATGTCATGTATAATGTATAGTGTGGATAATCTCTCTTCCTATTTACTAATGATAGCAGAATGAGGATTACGCCGAGTACATGGTGATTGGGGGGGGAGGGGGGTTCTGATTAAAAAAAAAACAAAAACATCAAATCACAGCATTCCATGGATGCTCAGGAAGACGGGTGTCATAGATCAGGAGCAGGGTGTCATCGCAGGGTGTCATAGTTCAGGAGCAGGGTGTCATAGATCAGGAGCAGGGTGTCATTGCAGGGTGTCATAGATCAGGAGCAGGGTGTCATAGATCAGGAGCAGGGTGTCATCGCAGGGTGTCATAGATCAGGAGCAGGGTGTCATTGCAGGGTGTCATAGATCAGGAGCAGGGTGTCATTGCAGGGTGTCATAGATCAGGAGCAGGGTGTCATTGCAGGGTGTCATCGCAGGGTGTCATTGCAGGGTGTCATAGATCAGGAGCAGGGTGTCATAGATCAGGAGCAGGGTGCCATTGCAGGGTGTTATAGATCAGGAGCAGGGTGTCATTGCAGGGTGTCATAGATCAGGAGCAGAGTGTCATTGCAGGGTGTCATAGATCAGAAGCAGAGTGTCATTGCAGGGTGTCATAGATCAGGAGCAGGGTGTCATTGCAGGGTGTCATAGATCAGGAGCAGAGTGTCATTGCAGGGTGTCATAGATCAGGAGCAGGGTGTCATAGATCAGGAGCAGGGTGTCATTGCAGGGTGTCATAGATCAGGAGCAGGGTGTCATTGCAGGGTGTCATAGATCAGGAGCAGAGTGTCATTGCAGGGTGTCATAGATCAGGAGCAGGGTGTCATTGCAGGGTGTCATAGATCAGGAGCAGGGTGTCATAGATCAGGAGCAGGGTGTCATTGCAGGGTGTCATAGATCAGGAGCAGGGTGTCATAGATCAGGAGCAGGGTGTCATTGCAGAGTGTCATAGATCAGGAGCAGGGTGTCATCGTAGGGTGTCATAGATCAGGAGCAGGGTGTCATCGTAGGGTGTCATAGATCAGGAGCAGGGTGTCATTGCAGGGTGTCATAGATCAGGAGCAGGGTGTCATCGTAGGGTGTCATAGATCAGGAGCAGGGTGTCATCGTAGGGTGTCATAGATCAGGAGCAGAGTGTCATAGATCAGGAGCAGGGTGTCATCGCAGGGTGTCATAGATCAGGAGCAGGGTGTCACTCAGGAAGCTTTCACAAGTGTCTGAGTGCAGCAACCACCACCAGTTCTCCTTTCAGGTTAAACTGTCACTGACACCCATTCCTGGAACATGTTCTTCCCACCATACATGATATCCCGGAACAGAGACCCCGACAGAGCTGTGTCAGTTGAAGGATCTGTCGGTGTGTCAGTGTCGGTGTGTCAGAGTGTCGGTGTGTCAGTGTCAGTATCGGTGTGTCAGGGTCAGAGTGTCAGTGTCGGTGTGTCAGTGTCAGTATTGGTGTGTCAGTGTCGGTGTGTCAGTGTCAGTATCGGTGTGTCAGTGTCGGTGTGTCAGTGTCAGTATTGGTGTGTCAGTGTCGGTGTGTCAGTGTCAGTATCGGTGTGTCAGTGTCGGTGTGTCAGGGTCAGTATCGGTGTGTCGGTGTCAGTATCGGTGTGTCGGTGTCAGTATCGGTGTGTCGGTGTCAGTGTGTCAGTGTCGGTGTGTCAGTGTTGGTGTGTCGGTGTCGGTGTGTCAGTGTTGGTGTGTCAGTGTCGGTGTGTCAGTGTCGGTGTGTCAGGGTCAGTGTGTCAGTGTCGGTGTGTCAGTGTCGGTGTGTCAGTGTCAGTATCGGTGTGTCGGTGTCGGTGTGTCAGTGTCGGTGTGTCAGTGTCGGTGTGTCAGTGTCGGTGTGTCAGTGTTGGTGTGTCAGTGTCGGTGTGTCAGTGTCAGTATCGGTGTGTCAGTGTCGGTGTGTCAGTGTCAGTATCGGTGTGTCGGTGTCGGTGTGTCAGTGTCGGTGTGTCAGTGTCAGTATCGGTGTGTCGGTGTCGGTGTGTCAGTGTCGGTGTGTCAGTATCGGTGTGTCAGTGTCAGTATCGGTGTGTCAGTGTCGGTGTGTCAGTATCGGTGTGTCAGTGTCGGTGTGTCAGTGTCGGTGTGTCAGTGTCGGTGTGTCGGTGTCAGTGTCGGTGTGTCGGTGTCGGTGTGTCAGTGTCGGTGTGTCAGTGTGTCAGTGTCGGTGTGTCGGTGTCAGTGTCGGTGTGTCAGTGTCAGTATCGGTGTGTCAGTGTGTCAGTGTCGGTGTGTCGGTGTCAGTGTCGGTGTGTCAGTGTCAGTATCGGTGTGTCAGTGTCGGTGTGTCAGTGTCGGTGTGTCGGTGTCGGTGTGTCAGTGTCGGTGTGTCGGTGTCGGTGTGTCAGTGTCGGTGTGTCAGTGTCGGTCCTGCAGCCCCTGGAAGGGTTACCCGATAATCCACCATAGAGGGATAATCTGAGGCTCTGATGACCCAACCGACCAGCCAGGAGGCCCCCCCTCCCCCCCCCACTGATGAGCTCGGGGTAGGTGGCCGCAGGCTACATACCCTCCATAGGCGCCAAACGTGAAACTCCTCTTCCTGTAGTTCATGGTGAGACGCTGTGCCAGTGTGGAGGGTGAGAGCCGGACGGGTCCGAGTCTACCCCTCCCCCCCCCCCCTCCCCCTCCCCCCCCCTCCTCCTTTCCTCTTCCTCCTCACTAACACTCTGTGTGCTTCACTAAGTGCAGGAGAGAAGAGCGAGTCCCTGTCACCCCATCCATCCCCCCATCCATCCATCCATCCATCCCCCCATCCATCCATCCCCCCATCCCCCCATCCATCCATCCCCCCATCCATCCATCCCCCCATCCATCCATCCCATCCATCCCCCCATCCATCCATCCCTCCCATCCATCCCTCCATCCATCCCTCCATCCATCCATCCATCCCCTCCATCCCCCCATCCATCCCTCCATCCATCCACCCATCCCATCCATCCATCCCCCATCCATCCCCCCATCCATCCCCCATCCATCCATCCATCCATCCCCCCATCCATCCATCCATCCCATCCATCCATCCCCCATCCATCCCCCCATCCATCCATCCCCCCATCCATCCCCCATCCATCCACCCATCCATCCCCCCATCCCTCCCATCCATCCCCCCATCCATCCACCCATCCATCCCCCCATCCATCCATCCCCCATCCATCCACCCATCCATCCCTCCCATCCATCCATCCACCCATCCATCCCCCCATCCATCCATCCCCCATCCATCCACCCATCCATCCATCAATCCCCCTCATCCATCCATCCCCCTATCCATCCCCCCATTCATCCATCTATCTCCCCATCCATCCATCTATCCCCCCATCCATCCCTCCCCCATCCATCCCCCATCCATCCCCCCATCCATCCATCCCCCCATCCATCCATCTCCCCATCCATCCATCCCCCATCCATCCCCCCATCCATCCATCTATCCCCTCATCCATCCCCCCATCCATCCCTCCCCCAATCCATCCATCCATCCCCCATCCATCCATCTATCCCCCCATCTATCCCCCCATCCATCCATCCCCCCATTCACCCATCTATCCCCCCATCCATCCCCCCATCCATCCATCCCCCAGCCTGCCGGGACCTCTGCATCCACCGCCGCACTGCCCCCACCACCCGACACAGCCAGCGATCCCCAGACAGCGCGACATCCACCACCTGCTACATTGTTACCAGGAATGATTGTGTGCCGGAATGAGAGTGATAACAATGTATCTATTATCTGGATGGGGGGGTTACACTCTAATTCTGCCATATAAAGGGGGGGGGGAAATTCTGCCATATAAAGGGGGGGGGGAAATTCTGCCATATGGGGGGGGGGCAAATTCTGCCTTATAGAGGAGGGGGCAAATTCTGCCATATGGGGGGGGGGGCAAATTCTGCCATATAGAGGGGGGGGGGGAACTTCTGCCATATGGGGGGGGGCAAATTCTGCCATATAG